>NC_056745.1:1008198306-1008200806 GCF_019279795.1 Protopterus annectens
GTCCTCCACTATGGTGTGATAGTTACGAACCTTAGGGTTAGGGCATGGGTTAGGGTAAGGAGATAGCTTTACTAACTATACCCTTACCCTGACCCATGCCCTAACCCTAAGGTCTGTGACTATCGCACTATAGTGGTGGACATAGCTTGTTTTTTATGTCCTCCACTGTGCCGCAGTGTTTTTGGTGAAGTGCACTTACGCAAAAGTTCAATTTCGTTAAAGTGAACTTTCGCAGAAGTGAGGCTTCCTATTATAAGTTCGAAGTAGTGAACTTTTGTTCTTGAAACAGGAATCTCTCTCTCTCTCTCTCTCTCTCTCTATATATATATATATATATATATATATATAAACTATGCCAAGAATCTAAATGGCAATGCTCAGATCTGCTCTGAGCTAAAACAGAATGGCATTAAATATAGTGATCCCAAGGATATTGCCAATATCCTGGCAGAATGATTCAGTGCCAACTTCACCCCCCCTCTCACCCCCTAAATGGTCCATCTCAATACCGGAAGATTGCCAAATTCCGGTAATAATGGCCACACAGGTAAAAAACACACTCTCCAAAGCTAAGAATACAGCATCCATGGGACCAGATGACATCCTGAGCTGTGTACTACATGAACTACAATATGAACTGGCATCTCACCTAAGTGTCCTGTTTAATCATAGCCTCATCTCAGGTTTCATGCCCACTGAGTGGCACAGAGCTACATTTATCCCACTTTACAAGGGGGGATCTGCCTTGGATCCTGGAAACTACCGCCCTATCAGTCTGACGAGCCTTATCTGCAAGGCCATGGAGCGTATTATCATGGAACTTATAAACAAAGACATTGGGAACCTTCAAACACTTGACCCCACCCAGTTTGGGTTCGTGAAGGGCCAATCATGTCTCCTGAACCTGACTGACGTCTTCGAATCAGTCGTTAAAGCCATGGACAAGGGTAAGGTGGTCCACACAGCCTATCTAGACCTTGCCAAGGTCTTTGACACCATCCCTCACTCTGTAATCATAGATAAACTTACTAAGCTGGACATTAATCTCTACATCTCCCAATGGGTTGCTAACTGGCTTACTGATAGAACCCACACTGTATAAAAGTAGCCGACTCCAAATCCAGCTCCAGACAAGTGACAAGTGGAGTACCACAGGGTTCAGTCCTGGGACCGCTCTTGTTTGGCATCTACTTCTCTGAAGTACAGGACAACACTAAGGGACTCTGGCTAAAAAAGTTCACAGATGACTGCAAACTGGGAGCCATTATTGAATCCCCAAATGATGTGGATACTCTACAAAAGGGCCTTACAGAAACAGATGCTTGGTGCCAGAGCCATGGGCTCAAGCTCAATGCCAATAAATGTATAGTTATTCCCTTTGGGAAAAAACATGTACCCATGAATTACCATATAGGTGGCAGTACACTAAACACCGAAAGTGTGATAAGAGACTTAGGGACACAGGTGGACAGTGGTCTCACCTTCGATAACCACATCGCCACAACAGTCAAGAAATCCTTCTGTGTGGCACACCTCATCACTAAGGGCTTTTCATCCAGGAAAAAATGAGATCATTGTCCCACTGTACTCATCCCTCATTAGACCCATTATAGTATACAATGCCCCATTTGGTATGTACCTCTCAAGGCATCTGCAACAACTGGAAAGGCCGCAGAAATACCTCACTAAAAGAATCAAAGGCCTAAAGCAGATGCCCTATGTTGACCGCCTTAAAAAACTCCAGCTATACTCTGTCGCATATCATCTACTCAGAGGTGATCTCTGCTTAACATACAAGGTCATGTCAAACCCAGAGTTGTTGGATATGCTACACTTAAAGAAATCCCAATCCCTCAGAGCCACACGCTCCAGGGATCTAAACCTTGTCATCACAATAAACAAAATATGCTGGAGTGATATGTTCCTGACCCAGAGACTCCCCAGACTCTGGAATAGATTGCCCATACATGTCAAGCAGAGTGCCTCTTTGGCCCTCTTCAAAAAGAATCTTGACGATTGGATGGAAGAAAGGAAATCCACCCCGGGGATCACGTCAGTCACTCTGCTAGACAGGGGTCCAGTGAAGTAAATTGTGTGGGAAGAAATAGCCAGAGAATTGCTATGGCTAGGTTTGTATAGGCCCTAGGGCTGACAGCCTAGTACCAACCTATGAACCTATGAATATATATATATATCGATGTATTTCAGTAGAGCCAACTTTTACTAGTTCGAACCACATATGGCTGAGACCATATGTTCGAACTCGTAAAAGTTCGAACAATGATGTAAAGCCATATAAAACCAAAAAACACAAAACAAAACATCTATAGCAGGGGGCTATGTCCCCCTGCACCACCCAAACCCCCCTTACTTAAATATACCATCTCCAAGATCACACTACATTGCGGAAATGGAAAATCTTCCCTTTCCGCTCTGTACGGAGATCTCCATTCAGTCAGATCGGACTTTTACAAGTTCAGACATATGGTCTTTGCCATAT
>NC_056745.1:1008208306-1008285806 GCF_019279795.1 Protopterus annectens
TACAACTAATTTGTAAATAGTAATGCTTATATATATGTCAATATACTGTTCAGATTTGTAATCACGTTTTTACTATGCCTCAAAATAAGACCAAAGTAGAGGATAAAAACAGTGAGTTTGGGAAAAAATGAAGATCATCTAGAGTTGTAAGGATTAACTTTGGATGTTGGGAGTTAGATGATTATTATAGGGATCTCTGCTACCTGATAGATGCAAATATTTTCTTAATTTTCAATTGTAGATGATTTGCAATCTATAACAGAAAAATAGCTTGTGCTTAGATGTGCTTATGTGAAATAGCTGTGATGGGGTTGTGGTCCATGCAAATTAACTTCTATGAGGAAGAATCGTTTAGTGTTCAGCAGCTGGTGACTTTAATCTGTGTGGGCGGTGTATTTTCACTTGACTTGTCAATGAGATGCTTCAGAGTATAATGTATCAGGCATAAATAGCCCTTGGACCACTATCATATATGTGTTTCAGTGAATCACAACGGTCTTTGGCAAGAATCACGTGCCTTTGTAGATTATTATACATCTGAAACCATTGTTAAGGCTTGTTTTAAAAGATGCAACATGCCTAATGTAGTGGCTGAAAATAAATTTTCAGTTGGAGAAGTACATTCCATTATCTCTCCAGTGGAGGCCAAGCCATGTCTGTTTTTTTCCCAATCTTTGAAAGCAAAGTTGAGGAACTGAAATGGAGTTTTCAGAACCAGAATTGATTAGTTACTGTGTGTGTGTGTGTGTGTGTGTGTGTGTGTGTGTGTGTGTGTGTGTGTGTGTGTGTGTGTGTGTGTGTGTGTGTGTGTCTTTATTAATGCATACAAGATATCTTGTAAGAGATTCTGGTTTAACTCTAGCACAGCAAAAAAGTTCATAGGTGTATACCAGACTAATAACCATGGGGCCTTTATAAGCCTAGCCATGTAACCCAAATGAATTCCATGAGTTATTGTGCCTTAGAGGTTTTTTTCAGGTTAGTAAAGGCATGATTTAACAGCTGCCTGTGTCCATCAGAGACATAAGTGTCAGACCAGAGGTAAATTTCCAGTTTCCCATCCATTGGTCCGAGATGAGCTTGATTAGGGTTAGGGAAGGGCTCTGCCTTACATGGATGGGAAGCCTAATTCCAGAGAATGTGGACTCTCTGAGATTTGTACCTGTCCCTCCAACATGTCTGATGTAGTCACAAGCAAAGGTTAAATCCTTAGATTTAGTTGTTTTGTTACCTTTAGCTTTGCATATATGATAAAGTCCATCAGAGTAGGATATAGGGATTCCTTGTGCAAATTAACTCAGCCCTCCTCTATTTAGATGTGAAAAAATAGAAGATACTGTAGTCTGTGTATCCATTTCAGGAAAATAGCAGTGTTGTGGTAGTTTTAAATGCTGATTTCCACAATCACTAGGATTAGAAATGGAGAAATAATTTCTGACTAACAGAAGGGTAAAAAAAAATAAAAAGTTTTAATGTTTTTTGCAGGTAGGCAAGCCCTAACCCGCCTGCACACTGGATGTGCAGGGCAAGCCAGCCCCCCCCCCAAAAAAAAATGATATATACCAAGTCGACGGCCTAACAATTTTGCAAAATGGAAACATTTCCCAAAAGAAGTGAATTATTACTGACATACACTTACACCAGCAAAGAGTCAGAAATTGTGGTTATGTAACTTTTTTTTTTTTTCCCCTTTGGGCTACTGACACTCAAGGAATTTGCCACAATCAATCATAAAAGAGTCTGGAAGGGCAGTTTTTTATTACTCTTCACATTCATGTTCCTAGTTTTAGCTTCTTCAAGTGTTGTTTTAATACTGAAACCCCTTTTATAAATGAAGGTCATCAAATTATCATGACTTTTGGTATTTCTATCAAGATTAATAATATTTTTCAAGTACTTGGTTGCAATATCTCAAACTCAGCTGGTACAAAATACAGACATGGAATAAATCCAGTAAGGTCTTTATCACCAAATGTTTCAAAATTGTGCTTTTTATAGATACCACCCTTTATAAGAGTATAATAAACTAGTGGCCCTTCTTCCCCTAATTTCTTCTTTTTATAGGTACCACATTTTATAAGAATAAAATAAATCAGTGACCATTTTGCCTCTAATTTCTTCTGCTAACTTATGCAGTCTGTCAATTAGATATGCTTATTTGCTTAACACGTGCACTAAACAATTTAATTTATTAATAAATATATCATCCTCATCTGGACTTTCTGGAGTCACTTGCCATACAGCCCAACTCCTTACTCTTGGGTGATTTTAATTATTCTACCATTGACTGGGAAACATACATAACCCCAAACATGCTGGCTCAGAGGTTCTTGGACTTTGTCATTTTAAATGCTCTGGAACAGCTAGTCAGCACACCCACAAGAGGCTCAAATGTCCTGTATATAGTACTCAGTAACATGGGACAGCATTGTACCCCCCCCCGGATGATATCCTCCCTGGTAAGATCGGTTGATGTAATTAACCAGATACCCCATCAAGCTCAAAATTACTTAAGAATTTTTCAAAGGCAAACTAATTCCTACTAAGTGATGGTATAAGAAGTTTCTAAGCTCCCTCAAATGCAGATAACACAGACTCCTATGCAGATGTGTACACCAATGCCTTGTATAACCACTTAAGCAGTTGTATAGAATCGACTGCACCTCAGCAGATTAAAACCATGTCTTGCTAAAAAAACAAGCCACCCTGGTGGACCCCTAATTTAAACAGGCTATACAACAAGAGAACGAAACTAATGTCCAAAAGCAATAGGGAACTGGCTCAGCACAGGAAGACATTCTTCTCTGGCTTAAACATACAGATTAGAGATCTTATCAAGTTCTCCAAAGCTAATTACAAAGGAAAAATAGCCTCCCTAACTAAAGATAATCACAAGGCATTCTTTAACTACATCCAAAATCTAAAAGGGAATACTCAGCTATCACTGAACTGGTTATGGATGGCACCACCCATACTCAACCTGAAGTAATAGCCAACCTGCTAGTTGACAGATTTGGAGTGAAGTTCACCCCCCCGTCCCCTCCAGTCATCCCCAAAAAGTATACCTGCCACCATTATTCAACCTATTATCTCAAGAGAGCAGGTCATGTCAATGCTCTCCAAGGCCAAAACATAGCATCAAAGGGACCAGACAACATCCTAGATAGCCTTTAAACAACTTAAAACATGACCTAGCAGACCCACTTGGAGTCCTGTTTAACCACAGCCTGCCAACTGCTTAGGTTCTACAGAATGTAGGACAGCAACAGTAATCCCTCTGTACAACAGGGGACCATTAACTGACCCTGAGAATTACAGGCCCATGAGCTTGACTAGCCTCATCTGCAAGGTCATGGAAAGAATCATTATGGACATACCACCAAAACCTAGAACCAATGAAACCAAATCCAAACTATGTAGGTGGGAAAAACAGAAGGCACACAGTTCTTAGTTGAAAGTGTTTAATAAAATTGAGCGCTTTTATCTGCATGTATTACCAAGACTTCTTCAAAGTACAGAACAGTAGAAAAATCAAGCTATTTAAAAGCATCTGTCCCCATCACATGACCTTAATTAACCAATAAGCAAATAAGCATATACAAAAACCTGTGACAAGTCATTGCTTAATTAATAAAAACAATTTCCATTAATAAATTATCAATCTCAGACTAAATAAGAATGCAAATTTAACGCACTACTAATAGACATGTTGTTATTAAGATCAAGGGGTGTAAAAGAATTCAAGCAAATTTTCCATTTTAACTAATTGAATTCAGTCAAATCTTCCCATGGCCCACTACGAATACCTCTATGAACAAGGTCCAAACCAAAAAACAAAAACTTATGAGTAGGATATCCAGAGATATGCTTAAACAGAGCATTGTTTACATTTTTGTTTCTAATATCCAAAGTGTGTTCGTATATCTGGTCCCTTGGCCTCTGCTGCTCTGAGAAAGCTTTCAATTTTATCAAACACGTTCAGCTAAGAACTGTGTGCCTTCTGTTTTTCCCACCTATGTTGTTTGGATTAAGAATAATTATGGACCTTATTAACAAGGACATAGCTAGTCTCCAAACTCTGGACCCAACCCAGTCTGGATTCATTAAAAGTACATCATGCCTGTTAAACATGGTGGACTTCTTTGAGAAAGTCACCAATGTCATGGACAAGGAAAAGGCAGGACATGCCACCTATCTTAAACTAGCCAAGGCATTTGACAAAATCTCCCACTCAGGTATTATAGAGAGACTCTCCCATTTGGGAATTAACCCCTACATTACCAGATGGGTGGCAACTGGCTCACTGACAGGACACATACTGTCAAAGTGGATGACTTCACCTGTAGCAAAAGAGCAGTCACCAGTGGCATACCACAGAGTTCTGTGCTGGGCCTTTTACTGTTTGGAATTTATTTCTCAGAAGTCCAGGTAAACATGGACAGCCTGCAGCTGACTAAGTTCACTGACAATTGCAAATTTGGAGCAATCACTGAGTCCCCCAACTATGTTAATATACTGCAGACATGATTAACGCAGACACATGGTTGGTGCCAATGCAATGAATTAAGGTTTACTATAAAAATGCATTATTATTCCCCTTGGCAAAGTTGACATCCCTGCTAATTACATTATAGACAGCACCCCCCACTAAGTGTAGATCCAGTGGTACATGATCTGGGTACTCAGGTTGATAGCAACCTGAACTTTGACCACCACATATCCACAGTAGTAAGGGAGTCCTTCTATATGGCACATCTTATGATTGGCCCTCATCAGACCAGTAATTGAGTATAAATGCTCCTTTTTTTGCATGTTTATAGGACACCAACAACAAACAAGAGATCACAGAGGTTTGTCACCAAGAAATTATATGATACACAAAACAAGTCTTACATGGAAAGACATAATAAGCCACACTGTATTGTGTATTCTACAGGTTGCTTTGTGGTGACATTTGCACATTGCCTGGCAGTCTCTCTGACCCTAATGGAAATGCTACACATCTGTAAATCAAACTGCATGAGGTCACTTACTCCAGCAATCTTAAACCTAACCTCTGACATGAGTAGGTCATGCCAGAGAGATACATACACCTCACAGAATCTGCCACTCCTCTCAAACAAGCCTCCAATTCACATGAAGCAGAGCCCCTCCCTGACCCTCTTCAAATGTTACCTAGATCAATGGATGGGTGATTACAAATTCGCTCCTGTGGTTGTGCCCATGTCCTTCATGGACCGAGGAAGTTGTTATTAAGTACCATAGATCATTACTTCTGCAAACTTCACTCACTTAACCACCGACAATTGGTGCAACTCGGGATAAATATGGCTCGGCTTGTAAGGTCTCTAGGCCATTAGCCTAGTAAACCTCTATAAACTTATGAACCTATAATCCTCAATGAGTATCTGGAACATTATAATCATTTGAATCTTAATAATTAATATTCTTTTTCTACCAACTTAAATGATTACTTGTGTATTGTAAGAATGCATTTGAAAAGGTTAATGTCCTAAAAATATTGAAACAGAATCTCTTAATGGTCATGTACTTATCATTCCAAATGCTGGTGTTGCATAGCATGAACTTTGTTAACTGGCTATGCCTTCTGGACACAAGGGTCAGTTTTTGTTCAGAGTCACACATCTAGAAATTCAGCATTGAGGTAATCATACTTGAGGGATTGCCCATTAAGGATTATGCTTTCCATTACTCAACTCAAATGTTGATAATTCTTAAATTAATAAACCCACAATTAAATAAAAGTTGCTCTTTGCCAGTTTTCAGCATTGTGGGGATCAATTACTACCATGTCACTAGTATTTTATTTTCCATCAGATTTCATTGCAAATCTTAATTCTAATATCAGATTTTGGATTCACTGAGAAATACAGTTTTAAGAAAGAAATGACATTTCCATTGGTTATTTGAATGAGCCCTAGGAGAAGTATTCTGAAGGTTATCTAGAAGCAGTAATAATCAGTTATTTCATTGATTAAATAATTAATATCAGATATTTGGGAGAAAAACTACACATGTACATATTAATAGTAACTGCTAAATGACAGAGCGTTAAAGAAAAAAATATAGCAGTAGTTGAGTAATTGCTGTTCTAAATAATGCGTATTATGTCCTGTACACATATATTAGTCACAGTTATAGTATCTTGTGATATCTTTGCCATTTCTGAGACCGCATTTATTATTCAAAGACTGTTGATTGTTATGTGAGCTCTAAGTATTTTGCTGCACAGTTTACAGCATAGCATTTTTACAAATTATTTGATGCACACAAAAACTAATTTCATTTTAAAACATGAAACAAGTATTTTATTTTGCTGAACATGCCCATATATCAAATGTGAAATCACTCTTTTGGCCTCACTCTGACCATATGACAAAATGATGAATATGGGGTCGTTGCCAAAACCTTGATTCTGCCTTTAAGTTAACTAATTTAAGGAATTGTCATAAAGTTGAACTTTTGTGCTGCTGACATATAAGATCATAAGCAAAAAAAAAAAAAAAAATTCAAAAAATGCTGATGACTGTTTTTTTAATGAAATGAAGTTAGTAACTTAAATGTTTGTCATTATTTTTTTAGTTTTATATTGAGTACTTTGCAAGAAAATTTCATGAATAACTAAGACATGTCAAGTAAAAGTGTAGCTGTTCTATAAAATTCTCCATTCTCTATGGCTCTCTCATAATTACAAACCTTCAAAAATCTGACCTCAGTAATCTAGAAGCATGCTACAGTTGTTGTTGGGTCTTTCAGCTTTTCCCGGTTAGGGGTCGCCACAGCGGAACTCCGGTCCGCTAATGATTGGCAGTAGATTTTTTACGTGCCGATTTGATTTTTTACATGCCGATTTGCCAGCCCTGATGCACAACCTTCAATGAAGGTATGTCGATTCACGCATGTCTCCATGCAGAAGATGCTCTAGCTGAGAATTGAACCGGACAGCATCTTACTGTGAGGCGACAATGCTACCGCAGCACCACCACTGCAGTGCATGCTACAGTAAGATTGCTAAATTTGCCACCAGTCACCCATACAGATTCCACCACTGCTCAGCTCTGTCAATTTTAAACTGGCTAGAGCTCCCCCAACCTTCTCTCAATCAACTATCCTTAGCCCATAATATAATCCACTGTCCCAACAACTGCTCTGACATCTCTTTGTTAGTTCAACCAAATAATAATAGCAGAGTCCTCAGATCTTCCAACAAATTCCTGCTTAAGGTATCAAACTCCCACAACCAACATGATGACTCCATCTATTCACACAAAATGGCCAAGCTTTGGAATAACATTCCCAACAGAATAACTAAAAACCCAGTACAAGACTAATTCAAATCACTCTTAAAGGAACACCTCAAAACACACTGGCTGTGCTCCTGCATTTCCCCAGGTTAATCCTTTTTTTCCACCACCCTTCTTCTACCTCTCTCACCTTACCTACTGACTTTATCCTACATACTATCTAGACTTTGTGCTCATATGTACTGTAATTGTACAGACCTACAGATTGTATTTTATATATTATGCCACAGGCTATTACTGCAAAAATAATTGTTCAGATCAACTAATTGATTGCATTACAGTTTATTGCCATTTGAGTGTGTTTTTACTACTGAATGTCTTGTTCTCCAGTGGAGCCTTTCTCCCTGGGTCTGTAATTTGTACAGGACCTTACATTGTACTGTCTCTTGATGCTGTAAATAATTTTATTTGTATTAATGCCAGCTGTCATCACATGTTTTATGGTACTATTGATTATTGTGGAGCTTTTCTCTCAGGGTCTCCGCTGAAAATGGGCCACTGGCTCAGTCGGACATACCCGGTCAACAAATGTGATACATACATAAATAAATAAAATAAATTAAAAAAATACTGAGCAGTTGTTAGGTATGGGTTGTGTTACAAATGGGAGAGTGATTTGCCCTTTTCATACTGTAGTGCAATTTTAGAGTTGGTATATAAAAAAGCAGATGTGTGGCAGTACAGATGGGCTTGTGGGCTTGCCTCCCTGCATAAAAGGTGATTTGATTTGTTTGTGCATTTTTGCATTATACAATTCAATTTTTTAGGATTTATGTTTTTGTATTTGAAGATTTGAGAGTACAATCTTAAGGAATAACTTCATATCTATCTATATATGTTTCTATCTACTATCTATCTAAATAGATAGACAGACGTAGATATATGTGTTAAATGATTGATCATTACATGCATTTATGACATGCTGATATTCTGGTAAAATTCATTGGTAGTATAGTTTCTCAAATTATGTTACAGTTGATCAAATAATCATTTAGAAGATTTGCCTTCCTTCATAGAAGTGAGACCAGGAGATAGTTTGTTTAAGATCTGGGGAATGTGGGGACAGAGTCCATGTAAAAGCAGTTTCTTTATTATCTAATCCATTGGATTCACTTTGAAAGCATTTTAGTCAGATTGTTTTAAGTTGCAATGAATGTTATCACTAAGGAGGTTGTTTGATGTTTTTACCTTCGAAAAGAGTAATTGACAATCATATATATATATATATATATATATATATATATATATATATATATATATATTATGAAGAGAGACAGAGAACAAGAGAGAGAGAGGTATTCAATTGTTGCAGAGAGAGCTAGCTAGCTATATAGGTTCATAGGTTCATAGGTAGGTACTAGGCTATCGGACCAAGGGCCTACGTATCAAAACATTATTCTTACCATATAGTGAATCAAACGATCCACCAATAACAATTTTCTGAATTTTGTATCAAAATTATTATTTATAATTAACTTATATAGTTTGAACAAACTTCCTTTGTATGCCAATCAACCTTAGAGTACAACATTTATATAGCCATCTCTTACAGTTTATAAAATATCACCTGCAAGAAGCTGTATTTTAGATTGACAATCTCTATTAATTGATAATCCATCAATTTTCCATTGCTTCTTATACTGCTAGCTAAGTATTCGATAACTAATGCAAATAATAAAGAGGACAAGGGACACTCTTGTTGTGTGCCTTTGTTTAAGTGAATGCTTGAGAAATGTAAGATCTAATTTTAACATATGCTTTAGAGTTTGTATACAGTCTTTTTTAAAATATTCCAATAAACTGTTCTGGAAATGCAAATGCTTCTAAAGTTTTAAACAAGTACTTCCAATCTATCTAGCTTATTCACTATCATATGTTCTTTTATCAGTTTACTGTGTTACCTGATTGTTTCCAGCCCCCTTATAAGAGCAACTAACAGGGTCTCTGTCCGCTTCACTACCCACGCTGCCCCCAATTACCTCCCGCCCTCAGTGGTGCTACCTTTATTACACACGCAAACCTCTCCCATCTTTCCAACAGCCAACCACGGCACTAAACCCAACACTACCTCCTCCATCTTCCCACTACTATCACTCCTCAGCTAACATGTATAAGCATACCATACCTATGCTCACTGCATGCACTCTCCTTGCATATCTTACATCCTACCAAAACTCCATCATTCCCCCACTCAAGCACTATCACTGTATTGCTGCTCACACCACCACTCATGTCTCACCCTCACTCAGCTCCCCTCCCACCAACTCAAGAACCATCCATATGCACCCACACATATTCTCTCAACTATATTACTCAAAAAAAGCATCCCTGCATCTTAAAATAGTAACCCTCCCATCATACCTATTATCCACAGAGCATAATCATAAAGTTTCCCTAATAAACAAACACATTCAAAAACTGAGACAACTAATAACCTCATGCATATCAAAACTAGCCTTAAGTGGAGACATCCACCCAACCCTGGTCACACCATCTCCAACCCCACTCATAATCAGACTAGAAACCACAACTTCTCCCAAATCACAGCCAATAGAAAGCCAAGTGACTTCCTTCTACTAAGCCTAAATATTAGAAGTATATCCAACAAGGTCCATGAACTCCATGACACCATAGACTTGTACTCCACAGATATAGTCATCCTGACAGAAACCTGGCTAAAACCTCAAATTACCAGTGAGCAAATCCTCCCTACCGGTTATGGCATACTAAGAGTAGACCGGCTAAATAAGAAAGGAGGCGGTATAGCTATAATATTTGAACAGCATCTAAACATGCAGATCTTAAAATCATCAGCTCCACAAATAGGCAATGGAGAAATAATATACACCAACCTCAAAATAAACCACAATAAAACCATCAACATAATTGGATGCTACTTCCCACCTGGCCAAAACATCCCTCCACTAGAAAACCTCCTCAGCTGGTCTACCCACCATCTTCCCCAAGAAACTATAATTTTAGGTGATTTCAATATTGATTGGCAATCCTGTTCTGGCAACCATCTAACCCATCATCTAAACCTTCATGGCTTCACCCAACTAGTCCAGTCGGCAACCAGGATAAATAAAAACTCCAACAAACACACTACCCTGGATTGGAGATACTAGTCAGTAAGAGCTCCCAGTCATATATAGCAGGCTACTTATCAGATAGCCTCAGTGATCACTCCCCAACATTCCTACTCAAAAAACACCTATACCAAGCTAAACCTGTCATCTACCATCAAATACATAAAAAACTAAACTTTAACCCACTCACATTTATCTCATCCCTCAAAGAATGTAACTGGCATCCTCTAAAGTACCTCAGTCTTGATGACACAGTTGAATTTTTTAATACTACCTTCCTGAGCATCCTTAATTACCACGCCCCCATAAGACTTTCCAGAACCAAAGCACAACCTCCCCATGGCTACAGAAATCCACTAAGTCAGAAATGAAAAACAGGGATAAAGCCTGGGAGCACTGGCGCAAAACCAAAACCCTCTCAACTAGACAGAAATTCCTAGAACTAGGCAATAAAGTCAAAAAGCTAATAAAACAGGACAAATTCCAATACTACCAGTCTGCCCTAGACTCCTCCCAACACAACCCCAAACAATTCTGGTCCTCCATAAATTCCATCCTCCACCCAGGTAAAGTCAGTACCCCTCCTCCTAATATCCCTCACTCCTCCAAAAATATTGCTACCTCATTCAACACACACACTTCACACAAACCATACTATCACTAGCTAGACAACATAACCCACTCCCCTCCAACCCACACCTTCAACTAGCAATCTCCCCACTGTCTTCTCTTTCTCTCCTGTTCCTACCTCCAACATAAAAAACTCTTAACTAAACTTAAGCCCACCAAATTAGCAGCAGACAACCTCCCAAGTTAATACCTGCAAATCGCAGCTGATGTTGTAGCCCACCCAGTATCCATCTTGATTAACCAATCTCTGTCAAAAAGTTACGTTTCCACACTATGGAAAGTATCACATATAATTCCTCTCCACAAAGGTGGCCCTTCCACAGAACTAACCAATTACAGCCCCATAGCTATTCTCTCTCCACTCTCCAAAATACTAGAGAGATGCATTCACTCACAGGTGTTAGACTACCTTCTTACTAACAACCTCAAGTAACCTCAATGGTATCAACTCACACTTGCCCACAAACTAGTAAACCATCCACTAAAAGTCCCATCCCTCCAGAATCTACTCCAGTACTCAGCATGGTTTCCAACTAAACCATAGCAGCACCACTGCCTTACTCTCCTTTACTAACACTATCCTTCAGCATAAAAACAATGGCTATCTCTTCTCTGCTACTTTCCTAGACCTATCTAAAGCATTTGACATGGTCCACACAAACAACGTATCTCTGTCCTTAATAACCTACCCTTCTCTCAATCAGTCACCAACTAGTTTCAGAGTTACCTGTATGACCACTAACAATCCATTGTATGGCAGAATGACATATCTCCCCAACTACCTGTCTCTATAGGAGTTCCCCAAGGATCCATCCTTGGACCCCCTACTTTTCTCTATTTTCACCAATAATCTAGCCTCTGCCACCAAACATGGCACACTCATACAATACGCAGATGACTCAACCATCATCTGCCCAGCCCAGTCCCTACCTAAACTGCAAAAAGTCACACAAGAAGCCTTTTCCTCTGTTGAAACTTGGTTATCCGATGCCCAATTAATACTCAACCCAAACAAAACTAAACTGCTCATCTTCCAACCTACCAAACATACTCAAAACAACTCTTACTTTAACATCACAGCAAAAGACAACACCACTATACACCCAACAGAACACACCAAATTGCTAGGAATGGAAATAGACAATAAACTAAAATTTGGCATTCACATATCCATGACCATAAAAAAGTCCACAAAAAATTAGGAGCATTATACAGAAATAAGCAACTTCTCACCAAAGCAGCAAATATTTCAGTAACAAATTCCCACCTTATCTCCACCCTACTTTATGCCTCTCCAATATATACCAACCTAAGGCAATGCGATCTAAACAAGCTCAAGACCTGCTACAACAAAGTCACCAAATTCGCCACAGGAGCATCCTACTGTACTCACCACTGTCTTTCACTTGCTGAACTGGGCTGTCTTGACCTCCCTCACCTCCTTCAATGGTATCAACTCACACTCGCCCACAAACTAGTAAACCATCCACTAAAAGTCCCATCCCTCCAGAATCTACTCCAACCCTGTTGCACCACCAGACCACTAAGATCCAGCAACAAAAATCACTTACAGGTCACTAAAGCCAATAACTCTGCTGGAGAAGCACTATTCTCTTGTGCCATAGCCAAATTATGAAACTCCCTCCCACCCACAATTACCTCCGTACCATCATGCACCCACTTCAAAACTTTACTAAAAGCATATCTAAAATCATGCTGGCTCTGCCCTTGAAAATCCCCCTGTAATATCACCCACCCCATCCACTACCTTTCTTTCCACCCCACTAACTACCTTGATTATAGCAAGCTCAGATGTTCATAAGCCTAACTACTTATTATACAGCAGGAACTTCTTATTGTAACAATTGTTAATGTCTGTTATGTACTTTGCAGATGATAAAGATTGTAGCTGTCTACTGATGTACTATGTTCTTCATCTGTAACTATATTTGTAATTGTTAATTGCTATGTTGATCAAATTGTTAATTGCTATGTAAATCCAATGTAACTACTGTCTGTATATTTTAACTGTGGAGCTTTTCTCCCCGGGCCTCCGCTGAAAATGGACCTACGTCCAGTCAGACACTCCCGGTCAATGCATGTAAATAAATAAATAAATAAACAAATCTACAGAATTTAAAGCTCTCTCAGTATTTAAACTAGTTAGACCCAATTTCTTGTTCATTTCATTTGCTAAAAATAAGATAGTTATGACCCTTTTTATATCATTGTACATTAATCTATTGACTATAAATCTTTAATTAATTTATCTACTATATCTTTTAATCTTGTGGCAAAATGGAAGTAAATATTTTGTACTCTACATTTAATAATGAAATAGGTCTATATGAGGAGACTAACTTATCTTTTCCTTGTTTAAGTATAAGTGAGATTACAGACAATGTCCATGAGGAAAGAATTATTTTGTCACCCTGAACTATCCTGAAAAAATCACTCAGTAATTCTAAAATACTTTATGGAAACAGACTGTATAATTCCATATTTAAACCATCTAAGCATGGAGTTGGTCTATATCAACTATCAAAGCCATATTTAAGTGAATACATTTTGATTGAACTCTTTCAATTGAACATGCTATTTATCGAAGTCTTCAATCATCGAACTTCATTTTGTCAAATTATTTTTGTTGGCCAAAACCAGGAACATAATATCAGCAGTAGCAAGTCCTGCCTAAACCCCACCCAACAAGCAACAATTGGTTAAAGTTAATTAATAGTCATACTGATGGCTGTATTTACATTCACTGTCTATTCTTAGTTTTAATTTATGGGGGTGTGGGGGCTGCACCCCCACTAGGGGGGTGCAGGGCCCTTCAAAATGAAGGAGAAAATTTGCTTGCAATTATTAAGTTTTTGATTACTGAGGTTAAACCCACTTATGAGCAGACTGGTCTACCTGGTAGTATAGTAATACAAGCTCAAAATATTAAAATTAAAAGTAATAGCAGCATAACTTGTTTTATTTTTTTATTTAAATTTTTTTATTTAAGTTTATTGTTTAAACTTTTAAGTGTTCCAGTTTTATGGAATTGTTTAGTGATGTCACAGTTGAAGTTTTGTTAGGTGGCCTACTAAAATACCTTGAACTTATTTAGTTAGATAATTAAAGGCTTCAGCAAATTGGAGATTTGATTAAAAGGGTTTGATGAAGAGGTATTTGCTTAAATAAGAGATCAGTTAAGTGATACAGACCCACCAAAGCATTACCATTTTTATCTTTTTTAAAGATTCTTTAGCTTCTATCAGGGCAATAGGCTTATATGAGATATTTGCTGGTCATTTAGTTTACAAGTAGCATTTTGTCTTTAAATAATTGTCAATTTAGTAATAATCAGGATTATTGTTTTTATCTTTTTTTTAAGATCCTCTTGGAATTTCTTTTAAAAATATTAAGTATTTCCTCTATATCTGAAGTAAGCTTATTAGTGTGAGGATTTTGGATATTATTGATTTGTGCCTTTTTGCTTAACATCTTACTTCTACTGACTAATCTTTGTAGACTTTTGGAAGTCAAGTCAAGTAAAAGTGTAGCTGTTCTATAAAATTCTCCATTCTCTATGGCTCTCTCATATTTACTAACCTTCAAAAATCTGACCTCAGTAATCTAGAAGCATGCTACAGTTGTTGTTAGGTCTTTCGGCTTTTCCCGGTTAGGGGTCGCCACAGCGGAACTCCGGTTCGCTAATGATTGGCAGTAGATTTTTTACATGACGATTTGCCAGCCCTGACGCACAACCTTCAATGAAGGTATGCCGATTCACGCATGTCTCCATGCAGAAGATGCTCTAGCTGAGAATTGAACCGGACAGCATCTTACTGTGAGGCGACAATGCTAACCCAGCACCACCACTGCAGTGCATGCTACAGTAAGATTGCTAAATTTGCCACCAGTCACCCATACAGATTCCACCACTGCTCAGCTCTGTCAATTTCAAACTGGCTAGAGCTCCCCCAACCTTCTCTCAATCAACTATCCTTAGCCCATAATATAATCCACCGTCCCTACAACTGCACTGACATCTCTTTGTTAGTTCAACCAAATAATAATAGCAGAGTCCTCAGATCTTCCAACAAATTCCTGCTTAAGATATCAAACTCCCACAACCAACATGATGATTCCATCTATTCACACAAAATGGCCAAGCTTTGGAATAACATTCCCAACAGAATAACTAAAAACCCAGTACAAGACTAATTCAAATCACTCTTAAAGGAACACCTCAAAACACACTGGCTGTGCTCCTGCATTTCCCCAGGTTAATCCTTTTTTTCCACCACCCTTCTTCTACCTCTCTCACCTTACCTACTGACTTTATCCTACATACTATCTAGACTTTGTGCTCATATGTACTGTAATTGTACAGACCTACAGATTGTATTTTATATATTATGCCACAGGCTATTACTGCAAAAATAATTGTTCAGATCAACTAATTGATTGCATTATAGTTTACTGCCATTTGAGTGTGTTTTTACTACTGAATGTCTTGTTCTCCAGTGGAGCCTTTCTCCCTGGGTCTGTAATTTGTACAGGACCTTACATTGTACTGTCTCTTGATGCTGTAAATAATTTTATTTGTATTAATGCCAGCTGTCACCACATGTTTTATGGTACTATTGATTATTGTGGAGCTTTTCTCTCAGGGTCTCTGCTGAAAATGGGCCACTGGCTCAGTCGGACATACCCGGTCAACAAATGTAATACATAAATAAATAAATAAAATACATTAAAAAAATACTGAGCAGTTGTGAGGTATGGGTTGTGTTACAAATGGGAGAGTGATTTGCCCTTTTCACACTGTAGTGCAATTTTAGAGTTGGTATATAAAAAAGCAGATGTGTGGCAGTATAGATGGGCTTGTGGGCTTGCCTCCCTGCATAAAAGGTGATTTGATTTGTTTGTGCATTTTTGCATTATACAATTCAATTTTTTAGGATTTATGTTTTTGTATTTGAAGATTTGAGAGTACAATCTTAAGGAATAACTTCATATCTATCTATATATGTCTCTATCTACTATCTATCTAAATAGATAGACAGACGTAGATATATGTGTTAAATGATTGATCGTTACATGCATTTATGACATGCTGATATTCTGGTAAAATTCATTGGTAGTATAGTTTCTCAAATTATGTTACAGTTGTTCAAATAATCATTTAGAAGATTTGCCTTCCTTCATAGAAGTGAGACCAGGAGATAGTTTGTTTAAGTTCTGGGGAATGTGGGGACAGAGTCCATGTAAAAGCAGTTTCTTCATTATCGAATCCATTGGATTCACTTTGAAACTGTTTTAGTCAGATTGTTTTAAGTTGCAATGAATGTTATCACTAAGGAGGTTGTTTGATGTTTTTACCTTCGAACAGAGTAATTGACAATTATATATATATATATATATATATATATATATATATATATATATATATATATTATGAAGAGAGAGAGAGAGAACAAGAGAGAGAGAGGTATTCAATTGTTGCAGAGAGAGCTAGCTAGCTATATAGGTTCATAGGTTCATAGGTAGGTACTAGGCTATTGGACCAAGGGCCTCGTGATCAAAACATTATTCTTACCATATAGTGAATCACCGATCCACCACTAACAATTTTCTGAATTTTGCATCAAAATTATTATTTATAATTCACTTATATAGTTTGAACAAACTTCCTTTGTATGCCAATCAACCTTAGAGTACAACATTGATATAGCCATCTCTTACAGTTTGTAAAATATCACCTGCAAGAAGCTGTATTTTAGATTGACAATCTCTATTAATTGATAATCCATCAATTTTCCATTGCTTCTTATACTGCTAGCTAAGTATTCGATAACTAATGCAAATAATAAAGAGGACAAGGGACACTCTTGTTGTGTGCCTTTGTTTAAGTGAATGCTTGAGAAATGTAAGATCCAATTTTAACATATGCTTTAGAGTCTGTATACAGTCTTTTTTAAAATATTCCAATAAACTGTTCTGGAAATGCAAATGCTTCTAAAGTTTTAAACAAGTACTTCCAATCTATCTAGCTTATTCACTATCATATGTTCTTTTATCAGTTTACTGTGTTACCTGATTGTTTCCAGCCCCCTTATAAGAGCAACAAACAGGATCTCTGCCCGCTTCACTCCCGCCCTCAGTGGTCCTACCTTTATTACACATGCAAACCCCTCCCATCTTTTCAACAGCCAACCACGGCACTAAACCCAACACTACCTCCTCCATCTTCCCTCTACTATCACTCCTCAGCTAACATGTATAAGCATACCATACCTATGCTCACTGCATGCACTCTCCTTGCATATCTTACATCCTACCAAAACTCCATTATTCCCCCACTCAAGCACTATCACTGTATTACTGCTCATATCACCACTCATGTCTCACCCTCACTCAGCTCCCCTCCCACCAACTCAAGAACCATCCCTCTGCACCCCCACATATTCTCTCAACTATATTACTCAAACAAAAAGCATCCCTGCAACTTAAAATAGTAACCCTCCCACCATACCTATTATCCACAGAGCACAATCATAAAGTTTCCCTAATAAACAAACACATTCAAAAACTGAGACAACTAATAACCTCACGCATATCAAAACTAGCCTTAAGTGGAGACATCCACCCAACCCTGGTCACACCATCTCCAACCCCACTCATAATCAGACTAGAAACCACAACTTCTCCCAAATCACAGCCAATAGAAAGCCAAGTGACTTCCTTCTACTAAGGCTAAATATTAGAAGTATATCCAACAAGGTCCATGAACTCCATGCCACCATAGACTTGTACTTCCCAGATATAGTCATCCTGACAGAAACCTGGCTAAAACCTCAAATTACCAGTGAGCAAACCCTCCCTACCAGTTATGGCATACTAAGAGTAGACTGGCTAAACAAGAAAGGAGGCGGTATAGCTATAATATTTGAACAGCATCTAAACATCCAGATCTTAAAATCATCAGCTCCACAAATAGGCAATGAAGAAATAATATATACCAACCTCAAAATAAACCACAATAAAACCATCAACATAATTGGATGCTACTTCCCACCTGGCCAAAACATCCCTCCACTAGAAAACCTCCTCAGCTGGTCTACCCACCATCTTCCCCAAGAAACTGTAATTTTAGGTGATTTCAATATTGATTGGCAATCCTGTTCTGGCAACCATCTAACCCATCATCTAAACCTTCATGGCTTCACCCAACTAGTCCAGTCGGCAACCAGGATAAATAAAAACTCCAACAAGCACACTACCCTGGATTGGATACTAGTCAGTAAGAGCCCCCAGTCATATATAGCAGGCTACTTATCAGATAGCCTCAGTGATCACTCCGCAACATTCCTACTCAAAAAACACCTATACCAAGCTAAACCTGTCCTCTACTATCAAATACGTAAAAAACTAAACTTTAACCCACTCACATTTATCTCATCCCTCAAAGAATGTAACTGGCATCCTCTAAAGTACCTCAGTCTTGATGACACAGTTGAATTTTTTAATACTACCTTCCTGAGCATCCTTAATTACCACGCCCCCATAAGACTTTCCAGAACCAAAGCACAACCTCCCCATGGCTACAGAAATCCACTAAGTCAGAAATGAAAAACAGGGATAAAGCCTGGGAGCACTGGCGCAAAACCAAAACCCTCTCAACTAGACAGAAATTCCTAGAACTAGGCAATAGAGTCAAAAAGCTAATAAAACAGGACAAATTCCAATACTACCAGTCTGCCCTAGACTCCTCCCAACACAACCCCAAACAATTCTGGTCCTCCATAAATTCCTTCCTCCACCCAGGTAAAGTCAGTACCCCTCCTCCTAATATCCCTCACTCCTCCAAAAATATTGCTACCTCATTCAACACACACACTTCACCCAAACCATACTATCACTAGCTAGACAACACAACCCACTCCCCTCCAACCCACACCTTCAACTAGCAATCTCCCCACTGTCTTCTCTTTCTCTCCTGTTCCTACCTCCAACATAAAAAACTCTTAACTAAACTTAAGCCCACCAAATTAGCAGCAGACAACCTCCCAAGTTAATACTTGCAAATCGCAGCTGATGTTGTAGCCCACCCAGTATCCATCTTGATTAACCAATCTCTGTGAAAAAGTTACGTTCCCACACTATGGAAAGTATCACATATAATTCCAATATCAATAATATTGATTATAGCAAGCTCAGATGTTCATAAGCCTAACTACTTATTATACAGCAGGAACTTCTTATTGTAACAATTGTTAATGTCTGTTATGTACTTTGCAGATGATAAAGATTGTAGTTGTCTACTGATGTACTATGTTCTTCATCTGTAACTATATTTGTAATTGTTAATTGCTATGTTGATCAAATTGTTAATTGCTATGTAAATCCAATGTAACTACTGTCTGTATATTTTAACTGTGGAGCTTTTCTCCCCGGGCCTCCGCTGAAAATGGACCTACGTCCAGTCAGACACTCCCGGTCAACACATGTAAATAAATAAATAAATAAACAAATCTACAGAATTTAAAGCTCTCTCAGTATTTAAACTAGTTAGACCCAATTTCTTGTTCATTTCATTTGCTAAAAATAAGATAGTTATGACCCTTTTTATATCATTGTACATTAATCTATTGACTATAAATCTTTAATTAATTTATCTACTATATCTCTTAATCTTGTGGCAAAATGGAAGTAAATATTTTATACTCTACATTTAATAATGAAATAGGTCTATATGAGGAGACTAACTTATATTTTCCTTGTTTAAGTATAAGTGAGATTACAGACAATGTCCATGAGGGAAGAATTATTTTGTCACCCTGAACTATCCTGAAAAAATCACTCAGTAATTCTAAAATACTTTATGGAAACAGACTGTATAATTCCATATTTAAACCATCTAAACATGGAGTTGGTCTATATCAACTATCAAAGCCATATTTAAGTGAATACATTTTGATTGAACTCTTTCAATTGAACATGCTATTTATCGAAGTCTTCAATCATCGAACTTCATTTTGTCAAATTATTTTTGTTGGCCAAAACCAGGAACATAATATCAGTAGTAGCAAGTCCTGCCTAAACCCCACCCAACAAGCAACAATTGGTTAAAGTTAATTAATAGTCATACTGATGGCTGTATTTACATTCACTGTCTATTCTTAGTTTTAATTTATGGGGGTGTGGGGGCTGCACCCCCACTAGGGGGGTGCAGGGCCCTTCAAAATGAAGGAGAAAATTTGCTTGCAATTATTAAGTTTTTGATTACTGAGGTTAAACCCACTTATGAGCAGACTGGTGTACCTGGTAGTATAGTAATACAAGCTCAAAATATTAAAATTAAAAGTAATAGCAGCATAACTTGTTTTATTTTTTTATTTAAGTTTTTTTATTTAAGTTTATTGTTTAAACTTTTAAGTGTTCCAGTTTTATGGAATTGTTTAGTGATGTCACAGTTGAAGTTTTGTTAGGTGGCCTACTAAAATACCTTGAACTTATTTAGTTTGATAATTAAAGGCTTCAGCAAATTGGAGATTTGATTAAAAGGGTTTGATGAAGAGGTATTTGCTTAAATAAGAGATCAGTTAAGTGATACAGACCCACCAAAGCATTACCATTTTTATCTTTTTTAAAGCTTCTTTAGCTTCTTTCAGGGCAATAGGCTTATATGAGATATTTGCTGGTCATTTAGTTTACTAGTAAGATTTTTCTTTAAATAATTGTCAGTTTTGTACTTATCATAATTATTAGTTTTATATTTTTTAAGATCCTCTTGGGATTTCTTTTTAAATATTAAGCGTGTTCTCTATATCTGAAGTAGCTTATTAGTGTGAGAATTTCAGATGTTATAGATGTGTGCCTTTTTACTTAATATCTTACTTCTATTGGCTAATCTATGTAGATTTTTGAAGTCAAGTCAAGTAAAAGTGTAGCTGTTCTATAAAATTCTCCATTCTCTATGGCTCTCTCATATTTACTAACCTTCAAAAATCTGACCTCAGTAATCTAGAAGCATGCTACAGTTGTTGTTAGGTGTTTCGGCTTTTCCCGGTTAGGGGTCGCCACAGCGGAACTCCGGTCCGCTAATGATTGGCAGTAGATTTTTTACATGCCGCTTTGCCAGCCCTGACGCACAACCTTCAATGAAGGTATGCCGATTCACGCATGTCTCCATGCAGAAGATGCTCTAGCTGAGAATCGAACCGGACAGCATCTTACTGTGAGGCGACAATGCTACCGCAGCACCACCACTGCAGTGCATGCTACAGTAAGATTGCTAAATTTGCCACCAGTCACCCATACAGATTCCACCACTGCTCAGCTCTGTCAATTTTAAACTGGCTAGATCTCCCCCAACCTTCTCTCAATCAACTATCCTTAGCCCATAATATAATCCACCGTCCCTACAACTGCACTGACATCTCTTTGTTAGTTCAACCAAATAATAATAGCAGAGTCCTCAGATCTTCCAACAAATTCCTGCTTAAGGTATCAAACTCCCACAACCAACATGATGACTCCATCTATTCACACAAAATGGCCAAGCTTTGGAATAACATTCCCAACAGAATAACTAAAAACCCAGTACAAGACTAATTCAAATCACTCTTAAAGGAACACCTCAAAACACACTGGCTGTGCTCCTGCATTTCCCCAGGTTAATCCTTTTTTTCCACCACCCTTCTTCTACCTCTCTCACCTTACCTACTGACTTTATCCTACATACTATCTAGACTTTGTGCTTAGGGTTGCCACCTTTTCAAATGGCCAAAGTGGGACATTTTTGATACAAACATCAGATTTTACATACCCACGGTCAGTACAAAGGTTAGAACTTAACTTTTTTGCCTAAATAAAAGCTTATTCTTGTAGCATTTTAGTTGCTTATTCTGTTTCTTATAACATTTAGGTATTTTAGATACAGAATAACTGTTTTATGCAACTATTACATAAAATATAGGAAATAAATTTGTCCTAAAATCTCAGGACATTTGCCATTTTTACAAATTTTTGTCAGGACACAACTGCCCAAAGAGGGACTGTCCCTCGCAAAGTGGGACAGGTGGTAACCCTATTTGTGCTCATATGTACTGTAATTGTGCAGACCTACAGATTGTATTTTATATATTATGCCACAGGCTATTACTGCAAAAATAATTGTTCAGATCATCTAATTGATTGCATTATAGTTTATTGCCATTTGAGTGTGTTTTTACTACTGAATGTCTTGTTCTCCAGTGGAGCCTTTCTCCCTGGGTCTGTAATTTGTACAGGACCTTACATTGTACTGTCTCTTGATGCTGTAAATAATTTTATTTGTATTAATGCCAGCTGTCACCACATGTTTTATGGTACTATTGATTATTGTGGAGCTTTTCTCTCAGGGTCTCCGCTGAAAATGGGCCACTGGCTCAGTCGGACATACCCGGTCAACAAATGTAATACATAAATAAATAAATAAATAAATAAATTAAAAAAATACTGAGCAGTTGTTAGGTATGTGTTGTGTTACAAATGGGAGAGTGATTTGCCCTTTTCACACTGTAGTGCAATTTTAGAGTTGGTATATAAAAAAGCAGATGTGTGGCAGTACAGATGGGCTTGTGGGCTTGCCTCCCTGCATAAAAGGTGATTTGATTTGTTTGTGCATTTTTGCATTATACAATTCAATTTTTTAGGATTTATGTTTTTGTATTTGAAGATTTGAGAGTACAATCTTAAGGAATAACTTCATATCTATCTATATATGTCTCTATCTACTATCTATCTAAATAGATAGACAGACGTAGATATATGTGTTAAATGATTGATCGTTACATGCATTTATGACATGCTGATATTCTGGTAAAATTCATTGGTAGTATAGTTTCTCAAATTATGTTACAGTTGATCAAATAATCATTTAGAAGATTTGCCTTCCTTCATAGAAGTGAGACCAGGAGATAGTTTGTTTAAGTTCTGGGGAATGTGGGGACAGAGTCCATGTAAAAGCAGTTTCTTTATTATCTAATCCATTGGATTCACTTTGAAACCGTTTTAGTCAGATTGTTTTAAGTTGCAATGAATGTTATCACTAAGGAGGTTGTTTGATGTTTTTACCTTCGAACAGAGTAATTGACAATTATATATATATATATATATATATATATATATTATGAAGAGAGAGAGAGAGAGAACAAGAGAGAGAGAGGTATTCAATTGTTGCAGAGAGAGCTAGCTAGTTATATAGGTTCATAGGTTCATAGGTAGGTACTAGGCTATTGGACCAAGGGCCTACGTATCAAAACATTATTCTTACCATATAGTGAATCACTCGATCCACCACTAACAATTTTCTGAATTTTGCATCAAAATTATTATTTATAATTAACTTATATAGTTTGAACAAACTTCCTTTGTATGCCAATCAACCTTAGAGTACAACATTGATATAGCCATCTCTTACATTTTGTAAAATATCTCCTGCAAGAAGCTGTATTTTAGATTGACAATCTCTATTAATTGATAATCCATCAATTTTCCATTGCTTCTTATACTGCTAGCTAAGTATTCGATAACTAATGCAAATAATAAAGAGGACAAGGGACACTCTTGTTGTGTGCCTTTGTTTAAGTGAATGCTTGAGAAATGTAAGATCCAATTTTAACATATGCTTTAGAGTCTGTATACAGTCTTTTTTAAAATATTCCAATAAACTGTTCTGGAAATGCAAATGCTTCTAAAGTTTTAAACAAGTACTTCCAATCTATCTAGCTTATTCACTATCATATGTTCTTTTATCAGTTTACTGTGTTACCTGATTGTTTCCAGCCCCCTTATAAGAGCAACTAACAGGATCTCTGCCCGCTTCACTCCCACCCTCAGTGGTCCTACCTTTATTACACATGCAAACCCCTCCCATCTTTCCAACAGCCAACCATGGCACTAAACCCAACACTACCTCCTCCATCTTCCCACTACTATCACTCCTCAGCTAACATGTATAAGCATACCATACCTATGCTCACTGCATGCACTCTCCTTGCATATCTTACATCCTACCAAAACTTCATTATTCCCCCACTCAAGCACTATCACTGTATTACTGCTCACATCACCACTCATGTCTCACCCTCACTCAGCTCCCCTCCCACCAACTCAAGAACCATCCCTATGCACCCCCACATATTCTCTCAACTATATTACTCAAACAAAAAGCATCCCTGCAACTTAAAATAGTAACCCTCCCACCATACCTATTATCCACAGAGCACAATCATAAAGTTTCCCTAATAAACAAACACATTCAAAAACTGAGACAACTAATAACCTCACGCATATCAAAACTAGCCTTAAGTGGAGACATCCACCCAACCCTGGTCACACCATCTCCAACCCCACTCATAATCAGACTAGAAACCACAACTTCTCCCAAATCACAGCCAATAGAAAGCCAAGTGACTTCCTTCTACTAAGCCTAAATATTAGAAGTATATCCAACAAGGTCCATGAACTCCATGCCACCATAGACTTGTACTTCCCAGATATAGTCATCCTGACAGAAACCTGGCTAAAACCTCAAATTACCAGTGAGCAAATCCTCCCTACCAGTTATGGCATACTAAGAGTAGACCGGCTAAACAAGAAAGGAGGCGGTATAGCTATAATATTTGAACAGCATCTAAACATCCAGATCTTAAAATCATCAGCTCCACAAATAGGCAATGAAGAAATAATATATACCAACCTCAAAATAAACCACAATAAAACCATCAACATAATTGGATGCTACTTCCCACCTGGCCAAAACATCCCTCCACTAGAAAACCTCCTCAGCTGGTCTACCCACCATCTTCCCCAAGAAACTATAATTTTAGGTGATTTCAATATTGATTGGCAATCCTGTTCTGGCTACCATCTAACCCATCATCTAAACCTTCATGGCTTCACCCAATTAGTCCAGTCGGCAACCAGGATAAATAAAAACTCCAACAAGCATACTACCCTGGATTGGATACTAGTCAGTAAGAGCCCCCAGTCATATATAGCAGGCTACTTATCAGATAGCCTCAGTGATCACTCCCCAACATTCCTACTCAAAAAACACCTATACCAAGCTAAACCTGTCATCTACCATCAAACACGTAAAAAACTAAACTTTAACCCACTCACATTTATCTCATCCCTCAAAGAATGTAACTGGCATCCTCTAAAGTACCTCAGTCTTGATGACACAGTTGAATTTTTTAATACTACCTTCCTGAGCATCCTTAATTACCACGCCCCCATAGGACTTTCCAGAACCAAAGCACAACTTCCCCATGGCTACAGAAATCCACTAAGTCAGAAATGAAAAACAGGGATAAAGCCTGGGAGCACTGGTGCAAAACCAAAACCCTCTCAACTAGACAGAAATTCCTAGAACTAGGCAATAGAGTCAAAAAGCTAATAAAACAGGACAAATTCCAGTACTACCAGTCTGCCCTAGACTCCTCCCAACACAACCCCAAACAATTCTGGTCCTCCATAAATTCCATCCTCCACCCAGGTAAAGTCAGTACCCCTCCTCCTAACATCCCTCACTCCTCCAAAAATATTGCTACCTCATTCAACACACACACTTCACCCAAACCATACTATCACTAGCTAGACAACACAACCCACTCCCCTCCAACCCACACCTTCAACTAGCAATCTCCCCACTGTCTTCTCTTTCTCTCCTGTTCCTACCTCCAACATAAAAAACTCTTAACTAAACTTAAGCCCATCAAATTAGCAGCAGACAACCTCCCAAGTTAATACCTGCAAATCGCAGCTGATGTTGTAGCCCACCCAGTATCCATCTTGATTAACCAATCTCTGTCAAAAAGTTACGTTCCCACACTATGGAATGTATCACATATAATTCCTCTCCACAAAGGCGGCCCTTCCACAGAACTAACCAATTACAGCCCCATAGCTATTCTCTCTCCACTCTCCAAAATACTAGAGAGATGCATTCACTCACAGGTGTTAGACTACGTTCTTACTAACAACCTCAAGTAACCTCAATGGTATCAACTCACACTTGCCCACAAACTAGTAAATCATCCACTAAAAGTCCCATCCCTCCAGAATCTACTCCAATACTCAGCATGGTTTCCGACTAAACCATAGCACCACCACTGCCTTACTCTCCTTTACTAACACTATCCTTCAGCATAAGAGCAATGGCTATCTCTTCTCTGCTACTTTCCTAGACCTATCTAAAGCATTTGACATGGTCCCACACAAACAACGTATCTCTGTCCTTAATAACCTACCTTCTCTCAATCAGTCACCAACTAGTTTCAGAGTTACCTGTATGACCACTAACAATCCATTGTATGGCAGAATGACATATCTCCCCAACTACCTGTCTCTATAGGAGTTCCCAAGGATCCATCCTTGGACCCCCTACTCTTCTCTATTTTCACCAATAATCTAGCCTCTGCCACCAAACATGGCACACTCATACAATACACAGATGACTCAACCATCATCTGCCCAGCCCAGTCCCTACCTAAACTGCAAAAAGTGACACAAGAAGCCTTTTCCTCTGTTGAAACTTGGTTATCCGATGCCCAATTAATACTCAACCCAAACAAAACTAAACTACTCATCTTCCAACCCACCAAACATACTCAAAACAACTCTTACTTTAACATCACAGCAAAAGACAACACCACTATACACCCAACAGAACACACCAAATTGCTAGGAATGGAAATAGACAATAAACTAAAATTTGGCATTCACATATCCATGACCATAAAAAAGTCCACAAAAAATTAGGAGCATTATACAGAAATAAGCAACTTCTCACCAAAGCAGCAAATATTTCAGTAACAAATTCCCACCTTATCTCCACCCTACTTTATGCCTCTCCAATATATACCAACCTAAGGCAATGTGATCTAAACAAGCTCAAAACCTGCTACAACAAAGTCACCAAATTCGCCACAGGAGCATCCTACTGTACTCACCACTGTCTTTCACTTGCTGAACTGGGCTGTCTTGACCTCCCTCACCTCCTTCAATGGTATCAACTCACACTCGCCCACAAACTAGTAAACCATCCACTAAAAGTCCCATCCCTCCAGAATCTACTCCAACCCTATCGCACCACCAGACCACTAAGATCCAGCAACAAAAATCACTTACAGGTCACTAAAGCCAATAACTCTGCTGGAGAAGCACTATTCTCTTGTGCCATAGCCAAATTATGGAACTCCCTCCCACCCACAATTACCTCCATACCATCATGCACCCACTTCAAAACTTTACTAAAAGCGTACCTAAAATCATGCTGGCTCTGCCCTTGAAACTCCCCCTGTAATATCACCCACCCCATCCACTACCTTTCTTTCCACCCCACTAACTACCTTGATTATAGCAAGCTCAGATGTTCATAAGCCTAACTACTTATTATACAGCAGGAACTTCTTATTGTAACAATTGTTAATGTCTGTTATGTACTTTGCAGATGATAAAGATTGTAGTTGTCTACTGATGTACTATGTTCTTCATCTGTAACTATATTTGTAATTGTTAATTGCTATGTTGATCAAATTGTTAATTGCTATGTAAATCCAATGTAACTACTGTCTGTATATTTTAACTGTGGAGCTTTTCTCCCCGGGCCTCCGCTGAAAATGGACCTACGTCCAGTCAGACACTCCCGGTCAACACATGTAAATAAATAAATAAATAAACAAATCTACAGAATTTAAAGCTGTCTCAGTATTTAAACTAGTTAGACCCAATTTCTTGTTCATTTCATTTGCTAAAAATAAGATAGTTATGACCCTTTTTATATCACTGTACATTAATCTATTGACTATAAATCTTTAATTAATTTATCTACTATAGCTCTTAATCTTGTGGCAAAATGGAAGTAAATATTTTATACTCTACATTTAATAATGAAATAGGTCTATATGAGGAGACTAACTTATATTTTCCTTGTTTAAGTATAAGTGAGATTACAGACAATGTCCATGAGGGAAGAATTATTTTGTCACCCTGAACTATCCTGAAAAAATCACTCAGTAATTCTAAAATACTTTATGGAAACAGACTGTATAATTCCATATTTAAACCATCTAAACATGGAGTTGGTCTATATCAACTATCAAAGCCATATTTAAGTGAATACATTTTGATTGAACTCTTTCAATTGAACATGCTATTTATCGAAGTCTTCAATCATCGAACTTCATTTTGTCAAATTATTTTTGTTGGCCAAAACCAGGAACATAATATCAGCAGTAGCAAGTCCTGCCTAAACCCCACCCAACAAGCAACAATTGGTTAAAGTTAATTAATAGTCATACTGATGGCTGTATTTACATTCACTGTCTATTCTTAGTTTTAATTTATGGGGGTGTGGGGGCTGCACCCCCACTAGGGGGTGCAGGGCCCTTCAAAATGAAGGAGAAAATTTGCTTGCACTTATTAAGTTTTTGATTACTGAGGTTAAACCCACTTATGAGCAGACTGGCCTACCTGGTAGTATAGTAATACAAGCTCAAAATATTAAAATTAAAAGTAATAGCAGCATAACTTGTTTTATTTTTTTATTTAAGTTTTTTTAATTACATTTTAAATATTAAATTATTGTTTAAACTTTTAAGTGTTTCAGTTTTATGGAATTGTTTAGTGATGTCACAGTTGAAGTTTTGTTAGGTGGCCTACTAAAATACCTTGAACTTATTTAGTTTGATAATTAAAGGCTTCAGCAAATTGGAGATTTGATTAAAAGGGTTTGATGAAGAGGTATTTGCTTAAATAAGAGATCAGTTAAGTGATACAGACCCACCAAAGCATTACCATTTTTATCTTTTTTAAAGCTTCTTTAGCTTCTATCAGGGCAATAGGCTTATATGAGATATTTGCTGGTCATTTAGTTTACAAGTAACATTTTGTCTTTAAATAATTGTCAATTTTGTAATAATCAGGATTATTGTTTTTATCTTTTTTTAAGATCCTCTTGGAATTTCTTTTAAAAATATTAAGTATTTCCTCTATATCTGAAGTAAGCTTATTAGTGTGAGGATTTTGGATATTACTGATTTGTGCCTTTTTGCTTAACATCTTACTTCTACTGACTAATCTTTGTAGACTTTTGGAAGTCAAGTCAAGTAAAAGTGTAGCTGTTCTATAAAATTCTCCATTCTCTATGGCTCTCTCATATTTACTAACCTTCAAAAATCTGACCTCAGTAATCTAGAAGCATGCTACAGTTGTTGTTGGGTCTTTCGGCTTTTCCCGGTTAGAGGTCGCCACAGCGGAACTCCGGTCCGCTAATGATTGGCAGTAGATTTTTTATGTGCCGATTTGCCAGCCCTGACGCACAACCTTCAATGAAGGTATGCCGATACACGCATGTCTCCTTGCAGAAGATGCTCTAGCTGAGAATCGAACCGGACAGCATCTTACTGTGAGGCGACAATGCTACCACAGCACCACCACTGCAGTGCATGCTACAGTAAGATTGCTAAATTTGCCACCAGTCACCCATACAGATTCCACCACTGCTCAGCTCTGTCAATTTTAAACTGGCTAGAGCTCCCCCAACCTTCTCTCAATCAACTATCCTTAGCCCATAATATAATCTACCATCCCTACAACTGCTCTGACATCTCTTTGTTAGTTCAACCAAATAATAATAGCAGAGTCCTCAGATCTTCCAACAAATTCCTGCTTAAGGTATCAAACTCCCACAACCAACATGATGACTCCATCTATTCACACAAAATGGACAAGCTTTGGAATAACATTCCCAACAGAATAACTAAAAACCCAGTACAAGACTAATTCAAATCACTCTTAAAGGAACACCTCAAAACACACTGGCTGTGCTCCTGCATTTCCCCAGGTTAATCCTTTTTTTCCACCACCCTTCTTCTACCTCTCTCACCTTACCTACTGACTTTATCCTACATACTATCTAGACTTTATGCTCATATGTACTGTAATTGTACAGACCTACAGATTGTATTTTATATATTATGCCACAGGCTATTACTGCAAAAATAATTGTTCAGATCAACTAATTGATTGCATTATAGTTTACTGCCATTTGAGTGTGTTTTTACTACTGAATGTCTTGTTCTCCAATGGAGCCTTTCTTCCTGGGTCTGTAATTTGTACAGGACCTTACATTGTACTGTCTCTTGATGCTGTAAATAATTTTATTTGTATTAATGCCAGCTGTCACCACATGTTTTATGGTACTATTGATTATTGTGGAGCTTTTCTCTCAGGGTCTCTGCTGAAAATGGGCCACTGGCTCAGTCGGACATACCCGGTCAACAAATGTAATACATAAATAAATAAATAAAATAAATTAAAAAAATACTGAGCAGTTGTTAGGTATGGGTTGTGTTACAAATGGGAGAGTGATTTGCCCTTTTCACACTGTAGTGCAATTTTAGAGTTGGTATATAAAAAAGCAGATGTGTGGCAGTACAGATGGGCTTGTGGGCTTGCCTCCCTGCATAAAAGGTGATTTGATTTGTTTGTGCATTTTTGCATTATACAATTCAATTTTTTAGGATTTATGTTTTTGTATTTGAAGATTTGAGAGTACAATCTTAAGGAATAACTTCATATCTATCTATATATGTCTCTATCTACTATCTATCTAAATAGATAGGCAGACGTAGATATATGTGTTAAATGATTGATCGTTACATGCATTTATGACATGCTGATATTCTGGTAAAATTCATTGGTAGTATAGTTTCTCAAATTATGTTACAGTTGATCAAATAATCATTTAGAAGATTTGCCTTCCTTCATAGAAGTGAGACCAGGAGATAGTTTGTTTAAGTTCTGGGGAATGTGGGGACAGAGTCCATGTAAAAGCAGTTTCTTCATTATCTAATCCATTGGATTCACATTGAAACCATTTTAGTCAGATTGTTTTAAGTTGCAATGAATGTTATCACTAAGGAGGTTGTTTGATGTTTTTACCTTCGAACAGAGTAATTGACAATCATATATATATATATATATATATATATATATATATATATTATGAAGAGAGAGAGAGAGAGAACAAGAGAGAGAGAGGTATTCAATTGTTGCAGAGAGAGCTAGCTAGCTATATAGGTTCATAGGTTCATAGGTAGGTACTAGGCTATCGGACCAAGGGCCTACGTATCAAAACATTATTCTTACCATATAGTGAATCACTCGATCCACCACTAACAATTTTCTGAATTTTGCATCAAAATTATTATTTATAATTAACTTATATAGTTTGAACAAACTTCCTTTGTATGCCAATCAACCTTAGAGTACAACATTGATATAGCCATCTCTTACAGTTTGTAAAATATCACCTGCAAGAAGCTGTATTTTAGATTGACAATCTCTATTAATTGATAATCCATCAATTTTCCATTGCTTCTTATACTGCTAGCTAAGTATTCGATAACTAATGCAAATAATAAAGAGGACAAGGGACACTCTTGTTGTGTGCCTTTGTTTAAGTGAATGCTTGAGAAATGTAAGATCCAATTTTAACATATGCTTTAGAGTCTGTATGCAGTCTTTTTTAAAATATTCCAATAAACTGTTCTGGAAATGCTAATGCTTCTAAAGTTTTAAACAAGTACTTCCAGTCTATCTAGCTTTTTCACTATCATATGTTCTTTTATCAGTTTACTGTGTTACGTGATTGTTTCCAGCCCCCTTATAAGAGCAACTAACAGGGTCTCTGCCCACTTCACTCCCCACCCTGCCCCCAATTACCTCCCGCCCTCAGTGGTGCTACCTTTATTACACACGCAAACCCCTCCCATCTTTCCAACAGCCAACCACGGCACTAAACCCAACACTACCTCCTCCATCTTCCCACTACTATCACTCCTCAGCTAACATGTATAAGCATACCATACCTATGCTCACTGCATGCACTCTCCTTGCATATCTTACATCCTACCAAAACTCCATCATTCCCCCACTCAAGCACTATCACTGTATTACTGCTCACACCACCACTCATGTCTCACCCTCACTCAGCTCCCCTCCCACCAACTCAAGAACCATCCCTATGCACCCCCACATATTCTCTCAACTATATTACTCAAACAAAAAGCATCCCTGCAACTTAAAATAGTAACCCTCCCACCATACCTATTATCCGCAGAGCACAATCATAAAGTTTCTCTAATAAACAAACACATTCAAAAACTGAGACAACTAATAACCTCATGCATATCAAAACTAGCCTTAAGTGGAGACATCCACCCAACCCTGGTCACACCATCTCCAACCCCACTCATAATCAGACTAGAAACCACAACTTCTCCCAAATCACAGCCAATAGAAACCCAAGTGACTTCCTTCTACTAAGCCTAAATATTAGAAGTATATCCAACAAGGTCCAGGAACTCCATGCCACCATAGACTTGTACTCCCCAGATATAGTTATCCTGACAGAAACCTGGCTAAAACCTCAAATTACCAGTGAGCAAATCCTCCCTACCGGTTATGGCATACTAAGAGTAGACTGGCTAAACAAGAAAGGAGGCTGTATAGCTATAATATTTGAACAGCATCTAAACATGCAGATCTTAAAATCATCAGCTCCACAAATAGGCAATTAAGAAATAATATATACCAACCTCAAAATAAACCACAATAAAACCATCAACATAATTGGATGCTACTTCCCACCTGGCCAAAACATCCCTCCACTAGAAAACCTCCTCAGCTGGTCTACCCACCATCTTCCCCAAGAAACTATAATTTCAGGTGATTTCAATATTGATTGGCAATCCTGTTCTGGCAACCATCTAACCCATCATCTAAACCTTCATGGCTTCACCCAACTAGTCCAGTCGGCAACCAGGATAAATAAAAATTCCAACAAGCACACTACCCTGGATTGGATACTAGTCAGTAAGAGCCCCCAGTCATATATAGCAGGCTACTTATCAGATAGCCTCAGTGATCAATCCCCAACATTCCTACTCAAAAAACACCTATACCAAGCTAAATCTGTCATCTACCATCAAATACGTAAAAAAACTAAACTTTAACCCACTCACATTTATCTCATCCCTCAAAGAATGTAACTGGCATCCTCTAAACTACCTCAGTCTTGATGACACAGTTGAATTTTTTAATACTACCTTCCTGAGCATCCTTAATTACCACGCCCCCATAGGACTTTCCATAACCAAAGCACAACCTCCCTATGGCTACAGAAATCCACTAAGTCAGAAATGAAAAACAAGGATAAAGCCTGGGAGCACTGGCGCAAAACCAAAACCCTCTCAACTAGACAGAAATTCCTAGAACTAGGCAATAGAGTCAAAAAGCTAATAAAACAGGACAAATTCCAATACTACCAGTCTGCCCTAGACTCCTCGCAACACAACCCCGAACAATTCTGGTCCACCATAAATTCCATCCTCCACCCAGGTAAACTCAGTACCCCTCCTCCTAACATCCCTCACTCCTCCGAAAATATTGCTACCTCATTCAACACACACACTTCACACAAACCATACTAGCTAGACAACACAACCCACTCCCCTCCAACCCACACCTCCAACTAGCAATCTCCCCACTGTCTTCTCTTTCTCTCCTGTTCCTACCTCCAACATAAAAAACTCTTAACTAAACTTAAGCCCACCACATTAGCAGCAGACAACCTCCCAAGTTAATACCTGCAAATCGCAGCTGATGTTGTAGCCCACCCAGTATCCATCTTGATTAACCAATCTCTGTCAAAAAGTTACATTCCCACACTATGGAAAGTATCACATATAATTCCTCTCCACAAAGGCAGCCCTTCCACAGAACTAACCAATTACAGCCCCATAGCTATTCTCTCTCCACTCTCCAAAATACTAGAGAGATGCATTCACTCACAGGTGTCAGACTACCTCCTTACTAACAACCTCAAGTAACCTCAATGGTATCAACTCACACTCGCCCACAAACTAGTAAACCATCCACTAAAAGTCCCATCCCTCCAGAATCTACTCCAATACTCAGCATGGTTTCCGACTAAACCATAGCACCACCACTGCCTTACTCTCCTTTACTAACACTATCCTTCAGCATAAAAACAATGGCTTTCTCTTCTCTGCTACTTTGCTAGACCTATCTAAAGCATTTGGCATGGTCCCACACAAACAACGTATCTCTGTCCTCAATAACCTACCCTTCTCTCAATCAGTCACCAACTAGTTTCAGAGTTACCTGTATGATCACTAACAATCCATTGTATGGCAGAATGACATATCTCCCCAACTACCTGTCTCTATAGGGGTTCCCCAAGGATCCATCCTTGGACCCCCTACTCTTCTCTATTTTCACCAATAATCTAGCCTCTGCCACCAAACATGGCACATTCATACAATACGCAGATGACTCAACCATCATCTGCCCAGCCCAGTCCCTACCTAAACTGTAAAAAGTCACACAAGAAGCCTTTTCCTCTGTTGAAACTTGGTTATCCGATGCCCAATTAATACTCAACCCAAACAAAACTAAACTACTCATCTTCCAACCCACCAAACATACTCAAAACAACTCTTACTTTAACATCACAGCAAAAGACAACACCACTATACACCCAACAGAACACACCAAATTGCTAGGAATGGAAATAGACAATAAACTAAAATTTGGCATTCACATATCCATGACCATAAAAAAATCCACAAAAAATTAGGAGCATTATACAGAAATAAGCAACTTCTCACCAAAGCAGCAAATATTTCAGTAACAAATTCCCACCTTATCTCCACCCTACTTTATGCCTCTCCAATATATACCAACCTAAGGCAATGCGATCTAAACAAGCTCAAGACCTGCTACAACAAAATCACCAAATTCGCCACAGGAGCATCCTACTGTACTCACCACTGTCTCTCACTTGCTGAACTGGGCTGGCTTGACCTCCTTCACCTCCTTCAATGGTATCAACTCACACTCACCCACAAACTAGTAAACCATCACTAAAAGTCCCATCCCTCCAGAATCTACTCCAACCCTATCGCACCACCAGACCACTAAGATCCAGCAATAAAAATCACTTACAGGTCACTAAAGCCAATAACTCTGCTGGAGAAGCACTATTCTCTTGTGCCATAGCCAAATTATGGAACTCCCTCCCACCCACAATTACCTCCGTACCATCATGCACCCACTTCAAAACTTTACTAAAAGCGTACCTAAAATCATGCTGGCTCTGCCCTTGAAACTCCCCCTGTAATATCACCCACCCCATTCACTACCTTTCTTTCCACCCCACTAACTACCTTGATTATAGCAAGCTCAGATTTTCATAAGCCTAACTACTCATTATACAGCAGGAACTTCTTATTGTAACAATTGTTAATGTCTGTTATGTACTTTGCAGATGATAAAGATTGTAGTTGTCTACTGATGTACTATGTTCTTCATCTGTAACTATATTTGTAATTGTTAATTGCTATGTTGATCAAATTGTTAATTGCTATGTAAATCCAATGTAACTACTGTCTGTATATTTTAACTGTGGAACTTTTCTCCCCGGGCCTCCGCTGAAAATGGACCTACGTCCAGTCAGACACTCCCGGTCAACACATGTAAATAAATAAATAAATAAACAAATCTACAGAATTTAAATCTCTCTCAGTATTTAAACTAGTTAGACCCAATTTCTTGTTCATTTCATTGGCTAAAAATAAGATAGTTATGACCCTTTTTATATCATTGTACATTAATCTATTGACTATAAATCTTTAATTAATTTATCTACTATATCTCTTAATCTTGTTGCAAAATGGAAGTAAATATTTTATACTCTACATTTAATAATGAAATAGGTCTATATGAGGAGACTAACTTATCTTTTCCTTGTTTAAGTATAAGTGAGATTACAGACAATGTCCATGAGGGAGGAATTATTTTGTCACCCTGAACTATCCTGAAAAATTCACTCAGTAATTCTAAAATACTTTATGGAAACAGACTGTATAATTCCATATTTAAACCATCTAAACATGGAGTTGGTCTATATCATCTAATCAAAGCCATATTTAAGTGAATACATTTTGATTGAACTCTTTCAATTGAACATGCTATTTATCGAAGTCTTCAATCATCGAACTTCATTTTGTCAAATTATTTTTGTTGGCCAAAACCAGGAACATAATATCAGCAGTAGCAAGTCCTGCCTAAACCCCACCCAACAAGCAACAATTGGTTAAAGTTAATTAATATTCATACTGATGGCTGTATTTACATTCACTGTCTAGTCTTAGTTTTAATTTATGGGGGTGTGGGGGCTGCACCACCACTAGGGGGGTGTAGGGACCTTCAAAATGAAGTAGAAAATTTGCTTGCAATTATTAAGTTTTTGATTACTGAGGTTAAACCCACTTATGAGCAGACTGGTCTACCTGGTAGTATAGTAATACAAGCTCAAAAATATTAAAATTAAAAGTAATAGCAGCATAACTTGTTTTATTTTTTTATTTAAGTTTTTTTAATTAAATTTTAAATATTAAATTATTGTTTAAACTTTTAAGTGTTCCAGTTTTATGGAATTGTTTAGTGATGTCACAGTTGAAGTTTTGTTAGGTGGCCTACTAAAATACCTTGAACTTAGTTAGTTTGATAATTAAAGGCTTCAGCAAATTGGAGATTTGATTAAAAGGGTTTGATGAAGAGGTACAGACCCACCAAAGCATTACCATTTTTATGTTTTTTAAGCTTCTTTAGCTTCTATCAGGGCAATAGGCTTATATGAGATATTTGCTGGTCATTTAGTTTACAAGTAACATTTTGTCTTTAAATAATTGTCAATTTTGTAATAATCAGGATTATTGTTTTTATCTTTTTTTAAGATCCTCTTGGAATTTCTTTTAAAAATATTAAGTATTTCCTCTATATCTGAAGTAAGCTTATTAGTGTGAGGATTTTGGATATTATTGATTTGTGCCTTTTTGCTTAACATCTTACTTCTACTGACTAATCTTTGTAGACTTTTGGAAGTCATTGCATAACTGTGCAATTTATTTTTTCTAACGCTATCTCCAGTTTATGTGTTAAAACTATTTGATATTTTATTATGTTTTTAATGATTACAGTATTATCTTATTTCTTTGTTTGTTGTTTAAAACTCCCTTTGTGAATTTCATCTTGTATTTCTAACAACTCTTTATCCCATTCTTTCATTTTATTACTAACCCATCTTTCCATTCTATCTTTAATATGCATTTTGAAGGAGTCCCATAGTAAGACCTTACTAACCTGACCATTATCATTCAAGGATAAAATATCTTCAATTTATTAGTTAAGTCAACTCTTAAACTCTTTTAATTTCATCATATATTTTGGTTTTCTTTAAATAATCTGAAATGTTGTTATATTCATTAGTATATTAATGCTTAGTGCATTACGATCAGATAGTGGCAAGGAATAGTTATAAATCAATTCACTTAAATAAATCTACAGAGTCATAAATCCTATCTATTCTAGTTTGCGTCCCATGTGCATAAGAATAATTAGTGTAGAACAATGCCTTATCTTCTGCTTTTGTTAGCAAATGAACTAATCTATTATTACTAGTCCATCTATTTAGTGTTTCAGCTGATGCCAGAATTTTAGATTTCTTCTGTTCAAGTGCATTTTCTGTACTAGATATGCAGTTATAATCCCCTGATAAAATTAAACTACCTTTCCAATGGCTTTGTAGTAAGTTTAAGTAATCTTTCACCACTCTTGCACCTATTCCAGGGATCTAGTAAAAAACAGCTAATGTATAGAGTTTGCCATTATATTTAATTATTACAAGTGTATACATTCTTTTAGTATCATTAAACAATTCTATGACCTTAGGCATTACAGTGGATTTTCTCCAGAGTACAGAAGTTCCTCTCCTCTTTTGTTAAAAAAAAAAGATGATAACATTTCATAAACTAAATTATTTAAATACTGTATAACTTTATCATGTGAGTCTCTTGCAATAATATAATGTCTCCTTTATTTAATTTTAGATATCTCATCAATGATTTATTTTTGTTGACATTGTTTAGTGCATTTTCATTAATCGATAATAGTTTAAAACTATCCACACTACAAATTTTAAAAGATTTTGACTAAAAGATAATATGATATATTTATCCACCATATTAGTTTATAGGTTCATAGGTTCATAGGTAGGTACTAGGCTAGCTGCCCAAAGGCATTTATAAGCCTAGCCAGAATGTGTTGGATTTTGCCACTCCCTTAGATTAGTTCCCTGTGCCTCTGTCCAGCATAGCCACTGAAGTGATCCCGGGGTAAACTTTTTGTTTCCAATCCACTCGTCAAGGTTTCTCTTGAAGAGTGTTAGCAAGGAGCTCTGCCTAATGTAGACTGGAATCTTGTTCAAAGCATGGGAAGTATCTGTGACAGGAATCTATCCCTCCAGCACATCCTATTTATTGTTGTGGTGAGGTTTAGATCCCTAGAGCATGTGGCTCAAGGGGATAATCTTTTCTTTAGGTGGAGCATGTCCATCAGTTCTGAGTTGGACATGGACTTGTATGTCAGGCAGCGATCACCTCTGAGTAGGTGGTATGCAACCGAGTACAGCTGGAGTTTCTTCAGTTCAGCTGCATAGGGCATCTGTTTGAGGCCAGTGATCTTCTTGGTGAGGTACATCTGTGGTCTTTCCAGCTGTTGCAGGTGTCTTGTAAGATACATCCCAAATGGGGCGTTATACTCTATGATGTGTCTGATGAGCGATGAGTAGAGGGGCACAATGACCTCTTTTGATCTGGATGCGAACCCTTTTGTGATAAGGTGTGCCACATAGAAGGATTTTCTAACCACTTTGGCAATGTGATTATCAAAGGAGAGTTTACTATCTACTTGGGTCCCCAGATCCCTTATTACGTCTTCCATATTTAGGGGACTACCACCTATGTGGTAGTTTGTGGGTACTTTGTTTTTTCCAAAGGGGATGACTATGCACTTTTTGGCATTTAGCTTGAGGCCATAATTTTGAAACTAGGTGTTCATCTCAGTGAGACCCTTTTGGAGGATGTCTGTGTCAGCTGGATAGTCAATTATAACCTCTTGTTTGCAGTCGTTTGCGAACTTGGTCAGCCATAGTCTTCATGTGCTTGCCTGTACCTCTGAGAAGTATATGCTGAACAGGAGGGGTCCTAGAACTGAGCCCTGGGGAATGCTACTTGTAACCAGTTTAGAGTCAGACCTAGCTCCCACAACTCTTACCATGTGGGTTCTGTCCATGAGCCAGTTGGCAACCCATCTTGTGACATAGGGTTTATGTTCAGGCTGGTGAGCTTGTCTATAATACCAGAATGGGGAATGGTGTCAAAGGCCTTTGTGAGGTCTAGGTAGGCTGTGTGTGCCACCTTTCCCTCATCTATAGCCTTGGCAACTGTCTCAAAGAAGTCCACCAGGTTCAGGAGGCATGATCTGCCCTTAACAAAGCCATACTGGCTAGGGTTCAGTGTTTGGAGGTTACCAATGTCTCTGTTAATGAGTTCTATGATGATGTGCTCCATAGCCTTGCAGACCAAGCTAGTCAGGCTTATAGGGCGATAGTTCCCGGGTCTGTTGTGGCTTCACCTTTGTGGAGCTGAATAACTGTTGCTGTGCGCGACTCTATGGGTACGCAACCTGTGGTATAGGCTGAGTTTGAACAGTGTGTTTAGGTGAGGGGTTAGTCTTTGAGCTCATATAGGACGTAGCCTGGGACACCGTCTGGTCCCATTGATGCTGTGTTTTTGGCTTTGGAGAGGACTGTTTTAACCTGAGTGTGATTTCAGGAGCTTTAAATTCTTCTAGTATGGTTATGGGCCCTTTTGGGGGTGAGGGGGGGGGGTGAAGTTTGCTCTGAACCTGTCTGCCAGGATGTTGGCAATATTGGTCAGTTCAGTGTATTTTGTACAATTCTGCACTAACTCCAAGCAAATCTGAGCATTGCCACTTAGATTCTTGACATAGCTAAAGAATGCCTTGTGGTTATCTTTGGAGTCCTTGGCAATTTTTCTTTCGAAACTCACCTTGGATGATATTATAAGGGATCATAGTTTCTTGCTGATATTGATCAGGGATGTCTTCCCTTCTTGGGACTTTACATTTTTCTGTACTAGTTTCCTCCTTCTATTGTATAGCTTGTTTATGGCAGGAGTCCACCAGACTGGTTTCCTTTTCTTAGAGGAGTGAGTCTTGGTTTTTCTTGGGATAGCACGATCCATGCATTCTTGTAGGTGCCTGTAGAATTCATTAGTAAAGGAGTTTGCAGCTTGGACAATGTTATCCTTTAGCATGGGGGCTTTGAAGCTTTCCACCTCAGTCTTAAGTAACGTGAAGTTTGCCTTTGAAAAGTTTTTTACGGTTGTTTCCTTGTCCGGGGGTGGGGGTGGAATGTGGATATTCAAAGTGGTTTGTTTATGGTCAGATCTAACCAGTGAGGGGTTGACCTCTGGTGTGGAGCACCAATCGCCCATGTTGGTGATGACCAGGTCCAATATGTTGTCACCTCTGGTGGGAGTGTTGACCAGTTGATCCAGGGCATTTGATTTTATAAATTCTAGTAAATGTCGGGCAAGGGAGTTAGTGCTTGGGTAGTTCTCTAAATTAATGTTTGAGTAATTGAAATCACCCAATGTTAGGTTGTTTGGTAAGACCTTTATATTTCCCAGTGTTTCCAGAAATGTGGAATGGGGGTCTTGGGACATGGTGGGTGATCTGTTACAAGCTACAATTTGAATTGCAGTTTTGCCCATTTTTAGTTGCACGTGGATGATCTCTGAAGCATTGTGCTGTGCCACTAACATGGAGGTGTGGGTATCCTTGATGATTTTGGATAAGACCCACCTTTTGTATTTTGGTCCGGGTTCTGTGACAGGTTAATTATATATAAAACTCTAATGTATTTATCTGACACTATCTTGACATTCCAGATTTTTTGAATTCTTCCTTTCTACAAACTAAACTACTAAAATTCAAAAGTAACAACAATGAAGACAAGTATACAACTATAACTGTATATAATACTAATAAAACACAACCTACCATGGATAGCAAAGTTCCTTGCCTACCTACTGAACAGTCAAACTACAAAATTATTGCTCTTTCTAGCTACACCTAAAAAAATCATCCAAAAACTAGCCAAAATCTACAGTGGCTTACAAATAATTAATATAATATTACATATAAGTCAAAATAATAAGATACTATTAATTTAATTATATATTTTGCCATTTAAAACTACTACCCCCATTACTAAATAGAAGTTTAATAATCCTCTTCTGTTAATTGTGGGCATTAAATAATCTAACAAATAGTATACTATATACATATTTATATAATAGTAGTATAAATTACCCATTTAATATTCCTAAATTATTCACTCATTCAACATTATTATAACTAGAACTCTACATAGATAAGTATAACAAAGTGGGACCTGAAGAGATAAAGACATCTGTAAACTTACAGGTGGCATGTAATCTTATCATAGTAAACTATAATACAAAAGAGAGAACGATGTGCATATGCATTTTGCATGTCAAAAGACACACACATGGAAGGCGGAGCCCAGAAGGCCAACTGAGAGCAGTGAATTTTGAGAGCTCCATAAACTAGTATAATAATATAGGAAACTGTTATTATTTTCAAGTTTAAAACATCAGAAATCTATAGATAACCTACTAAACTATATAAATATCAATTTTGGTGGAGATTAACATAATTTTTCCTGTCAAGTAACTTGGAAATATATTGAGTCACTGAATATGAACAACTCAAGGAATTCTCATCCAGATGCTGCTTTGAAAAAAGAATTGCAATTCATGACATCTACCATACAGGAACTATCTTTGAAGATTGATGGCTTTAAAATTACTTAGAAAACCTCAAATTAAATTCTCAAAAACAGACTGATACTCTTAAGGAACTATTACAGCATCACCATACAAAAATAACAAATATAGAGACTTCTCTAAATTACATTGAATGGAGACTCAAAGAGGAAGATTTCCAAAAAGAATTTCTGCTTAAACAGAATACATGGCTGGTTAACAAAATAGATTACTTAGAAAACAAGGAAAAGAGAAACAACATAAGGATTTTTGGTCTGCCTGAAAACACTAAAGGAGAAGACATTATTTAATTCTTAACAACCTGGGTTCCTGAATTTTTACACTTGAAAGAGTGACTTTCATTTGGAATTGAAAGGGTGCATAGAGCATTGAGGAAACCTGCTTCTAACTCAACAAATACTCTACCTAGATCCATGGTTATAAATGTTTTTCAATTGTGGACAAGGAACTAATATTAAAATCTGCTTGGAGAAAATCACCCTTAAAATACAATCAAAGCCTGATAAGGTTTGACAATGATTATTCTTCCAGAATACTAGCACAAAGGGAAAAAAAACTGTTGAAACAAAACAACATTAAAACACAGCTAGCCTTTCCAGCAAAGATAAAAATACTTTTGCCAATGAGATGAAGAACCTTTAATGACTTAAAAGAAGCCACTATATTCATCAAAAACAACAACATAGTGTCTATCCCAGAAGAAATGGAATGGATGGCCCCTACTCTTAAAATAATAAAAGAAACAAATCCTTGGACTGATGCTAAAAAGAAGTGACAAAAAACTGATTCCAAGATCGCTGTCCCAAAAAAATAACTATTACAACTACATCTCTCAAAGTATCAACTGATATGGTACATCACTTGTCATCTGTTTTTATTTAAAAAATGAGAGTTTCTTAAACAACTGAGAAACAGTAATGATTTATTAAGAATGTTTAAAGAGTCCAATAATTCTTCACAAACAAAGGTAAGTCAAGATGGATTACTATTTACATTATATATAAACCAAACAAATCACAGAAGTTTCTATTCCCCTACTTGAACTCAGTGAATACTTATCTTGTTCACTTTTCATTGATTTTACTTATAATAATTTAAGTAATTAATTAACTAATTCAACAATGTACCATTCATCAGAGTTCAGACTCAAATGTAACAAATTAACATCATATATAATTGCAGTAACAGTAGAGCGTTTTGGAAAAAAATGCTGTCCTTGAGACTAATGCCTTCTTCAGTTAAAGTATGATTTAGAAATGTCATGTATATCCTGGTTAAATAATAGTAGCAAGCTTTTAGGACAAATGTCATCATTATTCTGTCTAAATATAGTTAGTATCAATTATGGCAGGTATCACAGCTACAAGTGCTGTTTGATCAATCCTGATATGGTGTGCCTAGATGCAGCTGTGTCTGGCAGCTACTACAAATGTCATTATTATTCTGTATAAACATAGTTAATATCAATTATGGCAGGTATCATAGCTTTGAATGCTGTTTGATTAAGCCTGAAATGGTGTGTGTGGATGCAGCTGTGTCTGGCACCTGTTGTATGTTGCCATTTTTATCTCCGAGAAGCTGTGGGTTGTGGCTTGTGATTAAGGTTTACTAATGCTTGCATATTAGGAAGAAACATTTGGTGTTATAGGCTGAATCCAGGTGAAGGGGTGGATAAACTGTGATTTGGTATATTTTGGCAGAGAATAGTTTGTTTATACATCTGCTGAGTGAGACGTGGGAAGGCTGGAAGAATGTGTTATCTCTTATTGTAGCAGCTTGTTGGGAGTTTTTTTTTATTTGTTTGCTCTCCATTCTTTTTCTGGCTGCTGCCTCACGGGAAGGGAGGGAATTTAGACTTGAAGTTTCAGTGAAGTGAAGCTTTGCTTCAGGTTCATTGCAAGCCTCTAGTATGCCGTACACAGACACACTAACAGAAACAGATGCTCGCAGGTTGCTATGGTAACGGAGACAAAGTGACAATAATGCTTAATGGCACTGAGGAGCCTCTAAGATGATTCTCGGCAGATACGTTTTTGGTTTAAAAAAATATATAAGAAAAGGGCTGTTTTAAACCATGTGTCCACACATTGATGGTCTCCCAACACTTCATTTAGCTCATTAAGTTGATTCTTGATAAAAAAAATAATAATAAGTGCAATTTTATATTTAAAATGTATTTTGGTCCAAACACATTAAGGACTTACATAAGAGTGGAAGTCTGAGTTATTGTGAAAGAATAAGAGCACTTGATCTTGTACAGTACCCTTTGCAGTGGTCTGGGAGGTGAGCTTGCTCAGATGTGTTGGGCGTATGGGGATAGCTGATTCTATGGGTGTTTGGGGTTGCCGTGAAGTGCTAGAGAGTCATCAGGTTTCCTTTGTGGAAATATCTGTGGGAATGGAAGGTGTGTTGAGTGGTTCACTTGTAGAGTGGCAACTGCATGGAACAGGCTGGTAAAATGGAACAGGACAAATATTGGTTTGGATATTTTAAGAACAGCCTGGAAACACATCACATGGACTAGTGAATGGTATTCTGGCAAAACTGGATGGACATTGTTGCCCGTGCTTGAAGTACTGATATGTGTGTATGTAAGGATGGAGATACACTTATAACAAATAAGAAACTAGAAAGGTCTCATAATTTAAATTCTATGGACTTTATAAACATGCTTGGAATGAGCTAATAATAAGAATAATCATTACAGCTTGTGATCTCTCAAATAACTAAGAAACAGCCACAAAAAAACATACACACAATGTAATGTATGCTTTTAGTAAATCTAGACATAAAATATAAAATTGTCATATAAGTTGAAGCAGTCTGCTGAATTTAGATATTAAAGACAGCATTTAATAACATGGGTTTGTGTATAATAACACTACTGTCTTAACTTATCATAAGTGACATACACTGCACTGAACATCAAGGGGAAGAATGTTGATTTTCTTATATAAGTAAATATGCATAACAAGTCATGTAATTGCTTTAACTTGAATTGTAGTTTTGTAGCCCATTTTGACCTTATATAATACTTAAACGGTTTCCAAGGTAACTAATGTTTTATACATGACATCAAACTGACAAAGTTGTTCAAGAGAAACAACAGAAGCCTGAACTTGAAATGTCACAGAATGTAACAATCATATTCTGAACAAATAGTATTAAATTGACAATAAACACTCAGTTTAATAACATAGGTTTGTGTATAATAACACTACTGTTTTAACTTGTCATGAATTATATACACTATATTGAACATCAAAAGGGAACATGATGAATTTCTCATATAAGTAAATGTGCATAACAAGTCTTATATTTGCTTTAACTTAAATTGTGGTTTTGTAACCCATCTTGACCATGCATAATACTTAAGCTGTTACCAAGGTAACTAATGTTTTATACATGACATCAAACTGACAAAGTTGTTCAAGGGAAACAATAGATGCCTGAACTAGGAATGTCACAGAATGCAACAATCACATTCTGATCAAATAGTATTAAATTGACAATAATCACTCAGTTTAACTTTTGCTGATTATACAAAATCGAATGTTGCCATTTAAATCTAAAAACTTTCAGTATATGCCATAAAATGGCAATTTCTGAATATAGAAAGGGAACTTGTAATCATTAATCACAATAAGTGAATTTGTTGTTTTTAACCTATAATGTCACTCATTTTATAAGAAATGACAGATATGAAAATTCTTATGTGTAGGAAATGGGGGGAAGAGGGATGCACTTATAATTAAAATGCACTTTCATCAATGTTCACATAAAACAAACTTGATGCTTTAAGTAAGTTAGCAACAAACAAAGTGATTACTTAAATGCTGGCAGACAATGATATATAACTTCTGATATAGCCAGTAAAATACATGATATTATAAACATTAGGAATAAATATTATTAACATCTATTTATATTAAGTAATACGTTTTGAAAGACGTCATCAATAAGGGTGAATATGTTAAGTAACTGTGTGCTACAATCTTTTACTGAGGTTTTATATATGATACATCCTACTTTACTATGATTGAATTACTTGTCATCTATCATTCATGTAAATATTAATTGCTTATACAATAGGCATTTATATTCTATTATAATTCTGTCTAATCTGCAATAGTACTATATCTGTTCAAAATAATACAAATATCACTTATTCCTATTACAATTATTCTCCATATGATAATTCAATGTATGGAGCTCAGATGTTCTGGATTGCCAAGGTATGAGCAATAATCTGATGGATTTAGGTTTATCCATCAGATTAGGAATGATTTTCATTCCATGGTTAGTGCGGATCTTAGTTATGTTAACATTTATTAATTTAAATTTATTTCACAAAAACATTTTTAGTATGCTTGACCAAAACATTACTTTATTGGTAAACACTCAAAGTATAAAACTGATAATTTCCTTTAAAAGCTCAACTATATACTTTATAGTTATCAGAGGAAAATGTTTAATAGTCACAATAAAACAAAAAAATAGAGAGTCTAAATAAACTAAGATGGATTTAACTTTATTATCTTTAAATACCAATGGCTTAAACAATCCTAGCAAGAGATCATATCTACTTAAATATTTAAAACTGAACAAAGCACAAATTGCCTACCTTCAAGAAACTCATTTCAAAACAAATGACAATTACAAATGGAATCCTAAGGAATATATGATATTGGTGCAATCCGCTTATAAGACAAAGACAAAAGGGGTAACAATTTTAATGAAAACAAATCTGATTAACCCAGAAATCATTTGTAAGTATGAAGATAAAGAAGGCCTTATGGCATTAGTAATAGTTAAATATAATAACAGAATATGGACCCTAGCCAATCTATACTGGTTCCCAGGCATTGGAACAGGAACTGTTAAAAACGCTTGGATTTTATTTCCAATAATTATAAAGGCAACTTAATATTAGGAGGAGAATTTAACTGTATATTTGATGTTTCTGAAACTACAAATAAAAGACTACTCCATACATCTGCTGCATCAAAAGTTTTAAACAAGTGGGTAGAATAATTTCATCTTGTAGATACTTTCAAATTTAAAGAAGATAAATCTTTGTTGTTTTCCCATCAAGATCACAGATTTGATACCCAAACTAGAATAGATAAAATATTTGCTGGCCATGACTTACACTCTAAAATCAATAATTTGTCAATCACTCCCTGCCCCTTTTTAGACCACAATTCATTGATACTAACACTTCAAAATGGGTACAAACCATTAATCTTAAACTCCAAAATTCCAGCATATATAACTAAAATTAAAGAGTTCAAACCCTGGTTATTATCTGAATTACAGTTATTCTTAGATATTAATTACATCACAGAGATAAATAAAATAATGATATGGGACTCATTAAAAGCTTACATATATGGTAAAACCCTAACTTGTTATAAAAAAAGAGAATGGGATTCTGAATTATTTGATCTATAATCCAAAGTTTTGCCAGTAAATGCTGAAAAAAATCAAAATAATTTGGAGATGAAAAAGAAAGTAGAAGTATTAAACAATAAATACAATAAAATTCGAACACATAAAACTAGTTTAGTTTTAGAAAAAGTAAAATTAATACCTTGGCCACTAATCCCAAATATCTACAGAATTTATCCACAAGAATCAAAATACAATCAAAAGCTAATAACATTGAAAATAACATGAAAATAATGGGAAAAATGTCTTAGATATAGGTGACTTTCTTGATGCCTATAGAAATCACTATATGGAACATTTACAAAAAGAAAATATACATATTGATCAATTAAATATAGATGAAAAATGTTCTAATATAAAAAAAACATAAAAATTAAAACTATATCTGCAAGCACCCATATCCTACAAAGAAATTATAGATATAATAAAAGAGGGTAAAAATAATAAAGCTCTAGGTATATATGGCATAATTATGGAAATATATTTTATTATTATTTATTTATTTATTCCAGTTTATTTATTCCAGTTTGGTGACTGGGGAGGTCCACTGGGCTAAAAGCCCATTTTCAGTGGAGGCCCGGGGAGAAAAGCTCCATAATACAATGTTACATGACATAATAATCACGCAATTACAAAAAGATAAATTGATTTACATACAGATTAAACATTGGATGATTATAGAAACAGTGCAGGAGGATGATAGGCAAATTGCATAGGGATGGGAGAAATTGTTAGTTACATTAGCAATGTAAGACAAATATGGAAGGTATGAAGGTTAGCCAGGTGAGAATGAAGAGGGGAGCTTGGCAGGTATAGAGTGAAGCATGCAGTTACATTTTCGGAGAGTATGCAAGTAGGAGAGGAGTTTAGTTTTGACGGAGTGTAGGTTGTCACAGGTCCTCAGTGTGGAGGGAAGGGCATTCCATTTTTAGCAAGGGGAAAAGGAGAGTAAAAGTTGACCGGCTGGGTGTTTAGGTTTGTGGATAGAGATGAGGTTTTGGTTAGAAGATCTAAGGGGTATGGGGGGGTATAAGGTTTCAGGATATTGGATAGTGCGGGACAGAGGGTGGGTTGAAAGATTAATTTGTGGGCTGAGACAATTTGAAAATTTTGATTTATAAACTTCTTCATTTAAAAATACTATCCCTCTTCCATAAAACTCTATTAGAAATGCAGTAACAAGCTTTAATACCAGCCTCTTGGAGATATTCCTTAATCACGCCAATCCTAAAGGAAAACAAATCCCCAAATCTCTGTACCTCATATAGACCTATATCATTATTAAATAATGACTATAAGATATTTATATCAATATTAACTTAAAGAATGAAAATACCACTATCCAAAACAACAAATAATGATCAAACTGGATTTAAATATCTTAGACACACACACATGACAATATTAAAAGGATAATTTCTCTTACAGATTATGTTAATAAAGAAAATAAACACTCATAATTGGCTTAGATATAGAGAAAGCCTTTGACTCCCTAAACTGGGACTATTTATTCAAAATCCTAATGCTATTTGAATTTCCTGCATCCTTTGTTCATCTTCTAAACAATATATACACAAATAATTTAGCGTATGTCAAGTTAGGTCCTTTTACATCTGAATCTATACATATAACAAAAGGCACTAAACAAGTACGTCACATGTCACAGATTCTATTTGCTCTGGCTATTGAAATATTGGCAGATTCAATTTGTAACAATATAAAAATCAAAGGAATCGATGTTTATGAACAATACAATTCTAAGGTAATGCTACTTAGCTATTACTAACATTATCTAATACAAAAGAGACATTAGAAGAATTAGATATAAATTGACAAATTTCACGACTTCAGGACTCCATTTCAATAAATCAAAATATATTTTTTTATTTTTAAATGAAAAAAAGAACTGCAGACTAAGGGGGATCACATCATAGGGAAACAAGACTCTACCTTAAAATGTCTAGGAATTGAGTTATGCAAGAATAATAATAAATTAGTCTAAAAAAAACTACAATAATATCATCAATACAATTGAAATATCTGTAAAAAGATGGAACAAAATAATATTAACATTTTAAGATAGACTACAGTTAGAAGGTAGACTACAGTTAATAAAAATGATTTTACTGCTCAAGATCCTATATATAGTCTTGGCAATACAACTGTTACCAGAAAGGAATATACTTAAAGAAATAAATTCATGCCTAATAAAATTTTTATGGTTTCCCAAAAGAAACAGAAAGCTTTAATACATCATATCAGACCATGGAAACAGGGAGGATTAAATTTTCCTGATACAGAAACAATCTCAGATTGGATACGTCCAAATTACTCTAGAAATAGGAAAGAATTACTAGCTGTAATATCAATAAATTAATTTGATTTACAAAAAAAATCAAATAGGTAAAAACAATTTGCCATGGCACATATGTGTTAGTATGCAATATAACATAACTAAACCCACTAAAACTCATATGATTAATTATTACATTGACTCATTTAGGAAAATTATTAATGCAAATATAGATTTAAAAATCTGGTTTGATCTTTTAACATCATTTATAGTCGCAAAGAACTTCCCAAATAACATATACAGAAAAATTATTAATTCCTAGGAACAGAAAATATTTGTTTGTTGGCTCCAATGTATCAAAAAACTAAAAGTTTTAGATATGCAAGTAAAAAAAAACATACAAAATTCTACAACAAGACTGGCTATCTTTACAGAGTATTCTGTCATATTCGCAAGATTTAAGTAGAATAATTAACAATTCTTCATTTAAATAAATACCTAAATTTATTAAATAAATATATGAAATCATATATAATCACTTTGACATGGGAAACAGTATTTCAAAACTTTACAAAATATTGATGAACTATAAAACAACACTCAAAACATCATATTGGAAATATTTAACAAAAGGACACCCAATACAGTTAACTGAAGATATTAAAACAAATATCTTATCGATAAAATATACATCTTTTACACAATACTAGAAAGCTTTTAACTGGAAATGCTTGCACAGAGTATTCTTAACCCCAGACAGAATCAGTAAAATTAGTTCTTCCATAAAAGGGATATGTTGGAAATGTGAGCAAGTACACAATGCAGACTGGAACCACATTTTCTTTGATTGTGTTAAAATTAAGCCTTTTTGGAATGGTATTAATTAATAACTTTGTACAAGCTTTATTTAATGAATCATTTTATTTAACTAAAGCTCTTGTATTATTAAATGTGAATGAAGGTCCTCATTTGAATAGGTTAAACATGTAACTAGTATGGACTATACTTGCAATTTCAAAGAAGTGTATAACAAGAAGATGGAATATGAACACAATACCAACTTTGGAAGACTTCTACAGTATACTGAAGACCACAGCATTATTGAAAATTAAAATTAAAGAACTAAGAATTTATCCAAAGCCATTTATCAACAACACTTGGGGAAAAGTCTTATCATTGATTGACATTATACAATAATTGATCAGACACTCTTATAATGGATTGGACATACTTATAAAGTATATGTTATAGTGCCAGGCTAATGTAAATAGTGTACATAGTTATGTAAGATGTTATGTATAAATACTATGGAATTCATTCAAATGTATTTGAAAAATAAAAAGAAAATTGAGAAAAAAAGACACACACATATTTATAGCTCTAACAAAAAGCTCTAAATTAGTTTTTAAAGTATAAGTGCCTATATTTCAAATTTATGTAATACTGTTAATACATCAAATATCAAAATATTAAAAACATTAGCTTATTAAACTACTTCATAGAAATATGCACATTGCTGAGGTAGAAGAGAATGCTTTAGAATTTCTGTGGAGTCAAAAAAGAATTGCAGTGTAGATTGCATTCAAAAGTTACAAAGTGCTCAATTTAAATCCAATTCTCCTTTCCCAGATACAAGCATATTGAAAAATGTGTTTTACTTTCTATCAAAATAAATGTACTGACTCAGCAATAAGATGCTCATGTTTCAACTTTGATTTATGAAATTAATTATTTCAGGTAGCCTTAGTTAATTAATAACATTTAACATGCAAAAAGCTTCAAAGTTCATGACCAAACTTCAAATTTCAGTTTTCATATTATTTTGAAATATTTTTATGATTTTCTATGTAAATTATACAAGATTGTGTACATTCACAGTTCTGCCATATGCAAGTTTATGCAATAGACATTTTTCTTAAAAGCAGTTTGTTATTTAAATATATGCTTGTCTTATTTTTTCCCACTAGTGTTCTACCTTATTCAATATATGTTATATTTCTAAAATCTACCTTCAAAGAGCTATTTAATCATCAGTTCTCTGCTAAAGATTATAGTATGTGTATATATTTCTTTAATTTACCTATACTTTTCTTTTATTAACCTTACATAGTAGATATTGTATTACTTGTGTATATGGATATTCCTAAGATGTTTAGTCATTAATACTAATATTACAAGGAATCTTGACTATATATATCTTAAATAATTTCTGGTTATTTAATTTGAATAGGTATGTTTAGCCATTGTGAACTGCCTTTCTGATCTAAGCTTAACAAGGTGACATCAGAATCTGGCTACAGCATGTGAAAATGACAGCTCACAGTACACAGAAACTGCTAATTTCCTCTTTAAGTTTTTCATTCTTCTTAGTTCTTTTAAGCTGTTCTACTTAGTAACAAACACCTACCTTTACTTCATTCAATTAATATGTATAATTAAAATGTATAGTTAAAGCTAGTAACACTGCAGCATAAGCTAACATCTAAATATTAGCAAGTGATATATTATAACATTACTATAGGTTTTATCTTCCCAATTCTTCACTTCGAAGGAAAGAAAAGATATGCTATTTTGAGTAGATTTCTCGCATATATACTTGAGAAACAAAAAAAATATATAAACTTATTTTTATTCTTTCACAGACATCAGTGATGAACTTTTACCTAGATTTTCTTCAGCACAGCTCAAGGTGGTAAATTGTAGCATTCTGAAGAGATAGAATATTATTTTGTTCCCAAGTCTTCTTAGTCTGTCTGTTGGTTCATAGATGACCTGTGAAAGTAATGTGTTACACTGGAACAAGGAAACACAAAGTCACCAGCACTTTAACACTTCCAATTAGCATATTATTAGATCTGACATTCAGTTAGCTCAGCAGTGCACATACTAAGTGATGTTGAATAAATAAAATAAAATTCTTAACTTAAATAACTTTAAGGTTACCACTTCTAATACTTATAATATAATGACATTTTCTGACAGAAAGTTTTTGTTTAACATTTAGAAACACACTTTTATTTTAGTTAAATGAAATATATTAAGTCTTTTACTGTAAATATAGCAAAACAGTAAAAGTAACCCTTTATATTCCTCATTATGAAAAAATGCTTTAGCTTAAAATATAAAGGTATACTTACTTAAGTTTTGAGGCTTAAAGTCCAGTACAAACCTTACTTGTTTAGATTGTCCCCAGGATTCAGCAAGCTCTGAATGATATGCAGGAATAGTGCAGGAGCAGCTGGAGGCAATATCGCTGCCGAGAGATCCAGGAACACGCTCCCGGGATGTGCATGAGCACTCCTGCACTATTCCTGCACAGACAGAGCTCCTGTATGCTAATTACCCCATTTGCAGGTGAAAACCATGCAAATGAGGTGAATTAGTGATCCAGGAAGCTGCAGCCTTCCGTGCAGGATTAGTGTAACCTGCAGAAATGTACTCGGTTAGTAATCAAGTACATTTCTGCAAACTACAAAACGGAGCCATGACAGCTCCAAATAAAGGGTGTATATAATGTGAAAAGCATGCCAATGGCCAAATATATGGCCATGGGCATGAAAAATAGTTGCAAAAAATAGCTTTTTTTTGGCCGATTTTGGCCATTTAAGCATAGGGCAGTGTCGCACAAATGGGATCGGCTGCAAAATAAAATAAAAACCCTGAAAAAAAATCACAATTTTGCCAATATAGTCAATGGTAGGCAGAAGACAACAAGGCCAGTGAATAGTGCTTGCTAAGGGGGAAGGTTCAGTGTGGGACTTGTAACTAGGCATTAGCAGGCAATCCTATGCAAATGAGGGGAATAATACTGAATCACATATTTCCCCTCATGGCTAGCCTGCACCCAACCATGTAAGTACAGGAAAACCATGGTGCAAGCCTAAGAGTTAGCTGACATCATAGAGGGGTGTGTCAGGCATACTGTAAGCTTATTGGAACTCTGTGGCCTGGGTTTGCCCTTAGCTTAGCAGAGCTATGGAAGAGGGTGTGTCTGAAGCTGCCTAGCACTTTTTGCATTTCCTAAATGGGTGTGCACAAGGTGCACCAGGGTTTAAACAAACAAAAAAAAAGTAAACCAGGAAATAGCAGCTCCAGTCACATCTGAGCACTGTGTTTGCACGGTGCACTCCTGGGTTTAAACAGGAAGGCAACGGGAAGGGAAAACAGCAGTAGGAAGGTAATCAAGGAGAACTAGCATAGCTGACAGGTGAAATGTATTAGAATCAGCCAATTACACAGGCAGCAGCCCAGCCCAGCACACTACTATAAACTATGCAAACACCTTTCCCTCTGGTTTTTCCCACAACCTCTACACCACCGGTGTACACAAATGGAGACATTTTACCTAACAAAAGCAACAAAATGATGGGGCTGCATTCGCTCTCATAAATCAACATGTGGAAGAGGCTGAGGGTGGTGAGGATGAGAATGCGCAACCAACCCACAGTGAGGAGAAGGAGAAAAGTGTACAGACTCAGGGTAACCTACTGGGGCTACTTGAGCTGGAGATAGTGGAGTGCTATAGGGTGGACAGGGACCTCTTACAGCAAATTGTTGAGATGTGCTGACCACGCCTCACACACAAAAGCAACAGAGGAGAACCCATCCCAGTGGATACCAAGGTATATATAGGCTTAAGAATACTAGCCACAGGTACCTTCCAAAGACCAACTGCGGATATCATGGGGATCTCACAGGCATCAGCATCCAGGGTACTCTACCAGTTCCTGGATGCCATGTCGGCACATACTGGTGAGCACATATATTTCCTTAACACCCATGAGGTGTTGACCAGCAATATATGTCTCTTCCACCAAATAGCAGAATACCCTGAGGTAATGGGCACTATAGACTGCATGCACATACACATCAAAGCGCCACCCGGTGAGTGGGGTAGACTCTACATAAACCGTAAGGGCCTCCCCTCCATCAACTACCAGGTCATGTGCGATGCCCAGGGCATTATAATTAATGTGTGTGCTGGCAGCCCTGGAAGCTATCACGGCTCCCACATCTGGCATATGTTGCAGCTGTACCAGAGATTTGCCAATGGGGACATCCTATATGGCCATCTAGTGGGGGATGCTGGTTATGCACTGGAGCTATGACTGATGACACCCATCAGAAATGCGCACACACCCGAACAAGAACTCCATAATGAGGCACACGCACTGACCAGAATCATAATAGAGCATGTATTTGGGATGCTCAAGTCATGGTTCTGGTGCCTGGACATATCCAGTGGAGCCTTGCAGTACTCACCAGCTACATGTACCCAAAATGTCATTGCATGTGCCATGCTACACAATATGATCCTGTGGAAACAGCTGCAGCAGGAACACCATGGGGCAGGGCCACACAGCCCCCCACCATTTCCAAGGCCTGCACAGGCACAGAGTGACTTGGAGGAGGAGCAACCTGAGCCTGCCTCAGTAGGCAGAAGGACGCATTCCCAGTATGCCCAAGCCTTGGCAAAGAGGCTATGCATAGCACATATATTGACATGGTAGGAACTCAGGGAATGACACCTCTCTCTGACTCGCACATACAGTAAAAAGGATGCCAAACATGACACTACCTGTGCTTAACCATGTATAGGGCATGTACTGTGTGTATCCGACATAGTCAGCCCTCTAGCACCATCCTCAATACTGGCACAGCCACAAGGTAAGTCACTCTCCCTAGCAATTGCTGACTGGAGTAGTATGTTCTGCTACTTGTATCTATGGTATGGATGTGAGCATGCAAGGGAATCCGGTGGCTGAATGGGATGCCAGCAGATAGTAGACACCTATATTGGCAGCATAAAATCTGTAACAATTACTGGTGTCAGCATAGTGTCCAGTACTAGACAAGGTGACAAAACCCACTGCAGAACATGTGGTGGGCCAAATGTGTGTCCATAGGACACACACATGCAAGTCAGTGAGGCTCACATACACAATAACAGTCTCAGCCAGCAGGTCAGGCATAGGCAAACACAAATAAAGACTATGCTAAAGCCTCTGATTGATGGCTATGGAGAACATCCCCCCTCCAGACCTGCACAGACAGACTACAACAGGTCAGGCAGTGGGATGTTAGCTCTGAAGAATAAGAAGTATAAAACTGGAATGTAGGTCAACAAAACCTAAGAACTGTAGTACACTGATAGGCCTCTAGTCTGCATGATAGGTCAGAATACAGAATGAAATGGAGTACCTGAAATACCAGTACAGTCATAGCAAATGTGTTCAGTTGTCAGGTGTGCCCCCTCACAATCCCATGTAGAAATGTAGTAACATGTATGTGTAGGTATAATAACAGTGGAGCACAATTTACCTGAGCCAGCAAAAGTAGCAGGATAGATTGTAGTACGTGTACAATATGCAGGGCTGTGGGTGTTAGGTTGGTGTGTGTTGTATATTGTGTGAGAGTGGTCAGCATGTAAGTATGGTGGGTTGTGTCCTGGTGGCCATTGGCCAGTACAGCCAATGACAGGGCCAAGTTCTCACAACTGCAGTGCCAAACGCATTGCATCCCAGCAAGACACATTCCATCAGTAAGCCATACTAATTGTTTGGATGTAATATCTGAAACCATCTGAAAGATGGACATGGCATGAATGTGGGCCCAGACATACAAATAGTACACAGGTGGAAGTACCCTAGACAGAGAGTGTATAAAATGCTACTGTCAAATGGACCCACCTTTGGAATTGTACATACAAGTTAGCAGCACATTATTTGGGATGGTAGTATGGAATACTGGTGTTGTCTGGCCGAACACTGTCAGACCACAAATGTCACAGGTATGAAGTACTGAGAAACTGCTGATGTCCCTGCACATGCCAGCATAAGTGGAATGCCACAGGTATATCTGTGAGTCTGCTGCAAGTAGCTTCCATAGCACACATGCACCCAGCTCATCCCACCATCAGCCACAGGTACCTCACAGGTCTTATCCCTGCTGTTGGAAATGAGTACAATATGACCCCCACCTCTGTATGGGAATAGCCACAGAATGCAGCATGCTGAAGAGGTGTCCCATGCAGGTGTGTCCCTAGCTGTAAGCAGCACCCTGCCAGCATCCACACCACTGGATTAATGAGGACAGAAACTATTGACTTTAACACCTTGCACATCTACCCTGTGACCCCAGGGGAATATAGTGGCTTGTAGCCTGGGACTGTAGGAGTGACACAATGCAACGGCCTGCTACGGATGGCCTGCATCACTACCAAATGCCCTACAGTCCTCTGTCAAAGGCCTGTGTCTTACCCGTACTGCCAATGTATGTTATCTCATGGACTTCCAAATAACAACATAACACAGTCCACAGACCCAAATGCAAGGCCATGTCAACAAATCCCAGTTGCATGTCCACCATGTCCTACTGCATGAACTGTGGACCAACCCCTAAATACTGCAGGGATAAAGTGATAACTATAGGGAACTTATCAGATAATGTTTGCATAATGTGCAGAAAAGGAAAGATTAACAGGGGGGGGGATAGAAGCATGGATGTCATGGAGTGTGTGAAGTCTGAAACTCAGCTGTGTGCACATACTATCCCTGCCTGCAAACACAGGAATAGGTGGCTACAAACCTACTTGTAAACCACAATGTGAAGGGGTAATGACCAGAAATATGAGCCCTGCCTCTGAATAACCTGTGTGAATCTGTACAGCTGTGAGTTATGGCCACAGCAGGATATGGCCATATTGTCACGTCGATGGATGTACAAGCATGGGATCCTCAGCCACCACTGTACCAAGGTACTGAACCATTTACACAGAACCATCAGCAAGTGTCTGCAGCTTCCCCTCCAGAATGGCATAATTGTGCATGAATATGTAGGCTGCAGACCACAATACTGGACACAGCTTCATTCACCCTGTGTTCCCTATGAAATTACTGCAAGCAAATATGTATACTTGACAGTAGTTGATGACATAAAACATCACAGTGTAAAACAGTGCATATGTCTGAATATCTCTGCTAACACCAAAACCATGTAGCAGAAGCAGCACAGACACAATTACCTACAGTAACCCACTATCCTTTGCCCATTGTGACCCCATATTGTCAACCAATTTACATATATCTTGCAGAAACAGGTTGCTAGCTGTAGGTGTAGAACACAAAAACCTGCACTGGAGTACAACATACCTGGAATGGATTCACACGTTCAATGCAGAAGGTCATAATAGGCATGCTCCCTCACTTAGAGAAACAAAGCCCATGCCTGACAACAAAATAATGAAAGGTCATACTGGGCATGCTCCCACACTTACAGAAATGAAGCCCATGTCTTGCAACAACAGTGGATTATACGTATCTGACAGTCACAGATGTTTGTGCACACACTCCACATTGAACACCACTCATGCATTGCACACACATCGGATAAGAATACACATATATATCCAAGGACAACACACTATAATAGGCCAAACTTACACATACATAGATGTGTGGAAGAGAGTGACAAACAGTGACAAAAATACTCCCATCATGAGGCTTGTCCCACCCAGCACACATCCAATTGGCTAAAAATACATGATGTGAAAATGTCAATCACTGTAGACATTTCCTCTGGTATCCCTCAGCACTATAGTGTCTGTGGTGCTTGTGATAACTGTGTAACATGACTGTACAAGTCATTATTCATCTAGCAGTTGTATACACCTACTTGTTAAATGTAAACCTGTGTGTAATTGAGTGTTGTGTGTGTGTTTCCAGATGAATGGTTTATGGCCCATTCACACACTCTGCACTCCCCATTGCCCTACTTTGGCAAGCTTTTTGATGTCATTCACCTTGAAATACACCTTTGGGGAAGGAAAAGTCCTCTATGCTCTGTGGCATGTGCTATAACTGCATAATGCTATAGTGTGATGTACTAGTTAGGCAGGAGTTCTAATTCCTGATATGGTGGCTATGTGTGTGTTTGTAGGGATCAATGCTTTTGTGTCCATTTACAGTCACTACACTCCCCATTGCCCTACTTTGGCAAGCCTGCTGATGTCACTCACCTTGAAATACACCTTTGGTGAAAGAGTAGCCCTGTAAGCTCTGTGGCATGTGCTATAACTGCATAATGCTATAGTGTGATGTCCTAGTTAGGTAGGAGTTCTAATCCCAGACATGGCAACTCTGAGAGTGTGTGTGTTTGTTTGTGTGTAGGGATCAATGCTTTTGGAGCCATTCACAGTCACTAGGCACTCCTAAAAATAGAGAACATCAATATCTGTGCAGTAACAGAGACCTGGTTCAAGGCTCCAGAGAACACCCCTGCAGTACCAGGTTACAACTTTTACCACACCTGTCGGCCACCAAACCAGGACTGAAACAGTAAAGGTAGAGGAGTGTCCATATTCACCAAGGATCTTCACACCAGCAGGCTAGTTGCCCAAACAAATGCATCTGAAATTCACCAGGTGCAACTAACACTAGGTAAAACTGCAATCCAAATTGTATAGCTTTCTACAGATCCCCCACCATGTCCCAAGATTCTCACTATACCTTTCTAAACATATTGGAAAATATTAAGATACAACCAAACACCCTAATACTGGGTGATTTCAACTACCCTGCCATTAACTGGGAAAACTACCAGTGTACCAACACTTTTGCCCAACGGTTCTTGGAATTCATAGTTCCCAATACCCTGGATCAGCAAACCCATACTCCCACTAGGGGCTCCAATATCCTAGACCTGGTCATTATCAACATGGGAAATTGATGCTCCACACCTATGGTCACCCCCCTCGGTGGTCAGGTCTGACCATAAGCTAATCACCCTTGACATCCACATCCTTTCCCCACCCCCCAGTAAGGAAACCTCCATAAAAAAAACTTCTCCAAAGTCAACTTCATGCTACACAATTCAGAAGTGACAAACTTCATGACACCCATGCAGATGGGAACTGAAAGTTTGACTGCTGAATCCAACACTAAGACACTGTACGAGCACATCCACTCGTGCATGAATCATGCCATCCCAAATAGAACCAAGACACTCTTCTCCAAGAAAAGGAAACAAATCTGGCCGTCCCCTGCCATAAACAAACCTTACAACTAAAGGAAGAAACTGTTGCAGAAAAGAGGAAAATCCCAGGATGCAACAAACTTCCTTACCAGCCTCAGTAAGAAGCTGAGATCCCTCATAAAATCCTCCAAAGCTAGTCACGAAAATAATATACCAAAGATTCTAAAGACAACCGCAAGCCATTCTATAGCTATGTCAGGAATCTAAATGGCAATGCTCAGATCTGCTTTGAGCTACAACAGAATTGCTTTAAATATACTGATCCCAAGGATATTGCCAATATCCTGGCAGATCAATTAAGTGCCAACTGCTCCCCCCCTCTCCCCCTAAATACAGAAAGATTGCCAGATTCTGGTAATAATGGCCACACAGGTAAAAAACACTCACCAAAGCTAAGAATACAGCATCCATGGGACCAGACATCATCCCGGGCTATGTACTAAATGAACTACATAATGAACTGGCACCTCACCTAAGTGCCATGTTTAATCATAGCCTCACCTCAGGCTTCATGTCCACTGAGTGGCACACAGCTAGAGCTATCCCACTACACAAGGGAGGATCCACCTTGGATCCTGGGAACTACTGCCCCATCAGTCTGATGAGCCTGATCTGCAAGGCCATGGAGTGTATTATCATGGAACTTATAAACAAAGACATTGGCAATCTTCAAACACTGGACTCCACCCAGGTTGGGTTTGTGAAGGGCTGATCTTGCCTCCTGAACCTGATTGATGTCTTCAAATCAGTCTCCAGAGCTGTAGAAGAGGGAAAGGCTTTCCACACAGCCTATCTGGACCTTGCCAAAGTACTCGACACCATCCCCCAGCCTGGAATCATAGATAAACATACTAAGCTGGGCATTAATCCCTACATCACTCGATGGGTTGCCAACTAGCTTACTGACAGAACCCACACTTTAAAAGTAGCTGACTCTAAATCCAGCTCCAGACAAGTGACAAGTGGGGTACCTCAGGGTTCAGTCCTGGGACCACTCTTGTTTGGCATCTACTTCCCTGAAGTACAGGCCAACACTAAGGGACTCTGGCTAACAAAGGTTGCAGATGACTGCAAACTGGGAGCCATCATTAAATCCCCAAATTATGTGGATATTCCACAAAAGGACCTTACAGAAACAGATGCTTGGTCCCTGAGCCATGGGCTCAAGCTCTATGCCAAGAAATGTATAGTTATCCCCTTTGGGAAGAAACATGTACCTGTGAGTTACTACATAGGTGGCAGTACACTAAACACTAAAAGTGTGATGAGAGACTTAGGGACACAGGTAGACAGTGTTCTCACCTTGGATAACCACATCACTACAACAGTCAGGATATCGGCCTATATGGCACACCTCATCACTAAGGGCTTTTCTTCCAGAAAAAAATAAGTCATTGTCCCACTGCTGTAGTCATCTCTCTGTAGACCCATTATAGAATATAACACCCCATTTGGTATGTACCTCTCAAGACATCTGCAACAACTAGAAAGGCTTCAGAATACCTCACTAAAAGAATCACAGGCCTAAAGCAGGTGCCCTATGCTGACTGTCTAAAAATCATCCAGCTATACTCTGTCGCATATTGTCTACTCAGAGGCAATCACTGCTTAACATACAAGGCCATGTCAAACTCAGAGCTGTTGGACATGCTACACTTAAACAAATCCCAATCCCTCAGAGCCACATGCTCCAGGGATATATAACTTGCCATCACAATGAACAAAACATACTGAAGGGACAGGTTCCAGACCCAGAGACTCCCCAGACTCTGGAATAGACTGCCCATACAAATCAAGCAGTGTGCCTCTTTGGGCCTCTTCAAAAGGAGCTTTGATGATTGGATGGGAGATAGTAAATTCACCCCAGGATCACATCAGTCACCCTGCTAGACAGGGGTCTAGGGAAGTAAATATTGTGGGAAGAAATAGCCAGTGAATTGTTATGGCTAGGCTTGTATAGGCCCTAGGGATGATAGCCTAGTACCTACCTATGAAAGTATGAACCTATGAACTACACTTTTCATTGCCCTACTTTGGCAAGCCTGCTGCTATTCACTTTGAACTACACCTTTGGTGAAGGAGTAGTATAGTAAGCTCCATGGTGTGTGCTATAACTGCCCAATGCTGTAGTGTGATGTACTAGTAACTCTTTGTGTGTGTGTTTGTTTGTCTGTTTAGGGATCAATGCTTTTGAGGCCATTCACAGCCAAATCACTTACCATTGCCCTACTTTGGCAAGCCTGCTGATGTCATTCACTTTGAAATACACCTTTGGTGAAAAAGTAGCCCTGTACGCTCCATGGCGCATGCTGTAATTGTGTAATGCTATAGTGTGATATACTAGTTAGGTAGGAGTTCTATTCCCAGACATGGCAACTGTGAGACTGTGTGTGTGTGTGTGTGTGTGTGTGTGTGTGTGTGTGTGTGTGTGTGTGTGTGTGTGTGTGTGTGTGTGTGTGTGTGTGTGTGTGTTTGTCATCAGTATCCTGTGTGGAGGTAATGGTGATTGTATAATAACAGGATGCATTGTGTAGCAGGGTTTGCAAACTTCTTATATGGTGGATCTATTATATGTCACAATGTTCACCTTACAAGGACAACAGATGTCAAACAGCAGAGAGGCTGGTGTAGACAATCCGTATCCCTACATGTGACATTATGGATTGGGGAACAATATAGGCAACCCTTGTATTACACAGAGAACACTCTCCACCCATGTCTCATACACAAACACACTTGGCTAGGCAACAACCACTATGTTGGTAGCTCCCTGCATATTGCCCACAGATAGTAACCATGGTATAATTGCAGTGTACTACAGAGGACATGGCACCCTGTCCCATCCTGTAGGCAAATTATTGCATAAGTGGTCTTTTGCTATGTTCCCTACTGAACGCCTGCAACAACTGTAGAGTCAGCAAATGTAACCCACAAAGGAAATACCATGCCTTATACACATGCCCTGTATGGACAGATGCCACTAACACCAGTGAATACCTGTATCATTCTGTCAATGTAGGTGCAGGGTCAGCCTGAGTTCCATTGCCAGTTCTCACCACATGATGTCAGGAATGCCACATCAGATGATAACAATCTGTCCACACAACATGCTCCAGACACCCCAGGTACACTTCCACATGTCACATCCAGACACCATCCATGTTATGGAATATAAAACGCATACATGAAAAGCATTGCACAGCATTGGCCACCCACAATAGTAACCCAGATGAGTGGATTGTGAATACAATACCCACAAGTGTGGGCCAATCTAGAGACTACACCCTGAGCCACACTGCAGACCATTGTCATGTGGCCTGATGCCAAGGTATACCCTTTGCCTAGCATTGTACAGCTTTCTGGGACAGTCAACAACTACACACCTGTGAAGCAATGAACCCATGTATGTCAGTACTGGAAAACATGTGTCTGTGTGTGTGTGGAGATTAATGGTTTGGAAGCCATTCACACTCACTACACCTCCCATTGCCTTACTGAGCCATGTCTTCTGATGTCAGTCACCTTGACATACCCTTATAGGCTCATAGGTGTGTACTAGGCTAATGGCCCTGGAGCCTTTACAAGCCTAGCCCATAGGATTACCCTGGCATTGTGCCACCCAATCTTAGTTGCTAGTGCCTCTGTCAAGTAGAGCCACTAGAGTGATCACCGGGGTGAATCTTGTATTTCCCATCCACTCATCAAGATTTATTTTGCAGAGGGCCATTGATGTGCTCTGCTTGACATGTATGGGAAGTCTATTCCATAGCATGGGGACTCTCTGGGTAATGAACCTGTACCTCTAGCATGTTCTGTTGATAGTGGTAGTGAGGTTGAGGTCTCTGGAGTGAAGGGTGTGGAGGGACTATGATTTCTTTAGATGTAGCATTTCTAACAGAGCTGAGTCAGACATGGCTTTGTAAATCAAGCAGAGATTGCCTCTAAGTAGGTGATAAGAGACAGAGAATAGTTGGAGTTTTTTGAGTCTGTCCATATAGGACAAGTGTTTAAGGCCTGGGATCCTCTTTGTGAGGTACTTTTGTGGCCTCTCTAGTTGTTGCAGGTGTCTAGTGAGGTACATGCCAAATGGAGTGTTGTACTTGATGATTGGTCTAATGAGGGAAGAGTAGAGGGAGACAATGACCTCTTTCTTCCTGGATGCAAAATCCTTAGTAATGAGATGTGCCACATATAAAGACTTTATGACCACAGTGGCAATGTGGTAGTCAAAAGAGAGGTTGCTATCAACCTGTGTTCCCAGATCTCTTATAATGCCTTCTGTGTTCAGTGGACTACCATCAATGTGGTAATTCAAGGGAACCATTTATTTCCCAAAGGGGATGAAGACACATTTTTTGGCACTGAGCTTAAGGCCATGGTTCTGACACCAATCATTGGTCTCATTGAGGGCTTTCTGTAGGATGTCAGCATCACTTGGGGAGTTAATAATAGCTCCCAACTTGCAATCATCTGCAAACTTTGTCAGCCAGAGTCCCTTTGTGTTGGCCTGGACTTCAGAGAAGTAGATATCAAACAGGAGAGGACCCAGGACCGAACCCTGTGGGACTCCACTCATGACTGGTCAGCAGTCTGACTTGGAGTCAGCTACTTTCACACTGTGGGTTCTATCTGTGAGCCAGTTTGCAACCCATCTAGTGATATAGGGATTGATACCTAGCTTTGCAAGTTTTTCTATGATTCCTGAATGGGGAATGGTATCAAAGGCCTTGGACAGATCAAGGTAGGCTGGATGAACCACCTTACCTTCATCCACAGCTCTGGTGACTGACTCAGAGAAGTCAACCAAGTTGAGCAGGCATGATCTACCCTTCACAAAACCAAACTGTGTAGGATCCAGAGTTTGGAGATTCCCTATATCCTTGTTTATTAGGTCCATTATGATGTGTTCCATAGCTTTACATATCAGACTTGTCAGGATAATGGGGCGATTGTTCCAGGGTTCTGTAGTCACTCCTCCTTTTTGGAGAAGGGTGACTGTAGCAGTGTGCCATTCAGTGGGGACAAAGCCTGAGTTGAGGCTGTGATTGATCAGAGCACACAGGTGAGGTGCCAGTTCACTCTGTCACGTCCCATAGAAGCTGTATTCTTGGCCTTGGATAGTGCTGTTTTAACCTGTGCAGCAGTAATACTGAGTGCCTGGCAATCTACTGGTATTATGATTGGTCCTTTGGGGGGGGGGGGGCTAAAGTCAGCACTGAATCTGTTCACCAGTTTATTTGCAATATCTGTTGGCTCGGTATAGGAGATACCATTTTGCAGTAGCTCAGAGCAAATTTGGATATTGCCATGTAGATTCTTTACATAACTATAGAAGGCCTTGTAGTTGTCTTTACTATCTGCTGCAATTCCGTTTTCATAGCTAGCTTTAGAGGCTTTGATGCGGGATCTCAACTTTTTGTTGTGGCTGATAAGGGAGTCTTTCCAGTCTTGGGACTTCACCATATTCTGCATCAGTTTCCTCCTTCTGTTGTAGAGTTTGTTTATGGCAGGGGACCACCAGATTGGCTTCCTTTTTTTTGAGAAGAGCGTCTTAGTTCTATTGGGTATGGCAAGATCCATGCATTTACATGTTTATACAGTGCATTGTTGTATGATATGGCGGTCATGCAACTATTCTCCATTTACATGGGTGCTGTGAAGTTAGTCACCTCTGTTTTTAGGAGCCCAAAGTTAGCTTTGGATAAGTTTTTCATGGTGGTTACCTTTGTTGGGGGGGTGGGATGGATGTGGATTTCCAAGGAGATTAACTTGTGATCGGACCTAACCAGAGAGGAGATGACTATTGGTGTGGAGCAACAGTCACCCATGTTAGTAATGACCAAGTCAAGGACACTGCTACCTCTAGTGGGGCTAAGAACAAGTTGGTCCAGGGCATTTGAAGTAATGAATTCCAGAAAGCGTTGGTTAAGTGTATTGGTACATGATTAGTTTTCCCAATGAATGGAGGAGTAGTTGAAGTCGCCCAGTATGAGAGTGCTAGGTCGGACCATAATATTCTCCAGGGTGCTTAGGAATGTGGAGTGTGAATCTTGGGACATGGCTGGGGATCTATATCAGGCTACAATGTGAATCGCTGTCTTACCCAATGTTAGCTGCATCTGAAGTATCTCAGATGCGTTATGTTGGGCTACCAGTCTGGAGGTGTGCGCATCCTTTATGAATATGGAGACATCACCGCCTTTGGAGCTTCGGTCCAAGTTCTGGGACCGAAAGGTGTGGAATGAGTTTTAGCCTGGTTGTGCAGGGGTGCTTTCTGCTGCCTTGAACTAGGTCTCTGTTACAGCACAAATATCGATATTCTCCATTTTAAGAAGTACTTCAAGCGAGTGCATTTTGAGATTTAGACTTCTAATGTTGAGCAGCATGACCCTCGAATTGAATTTGTTTGTAGCTGTTATGGTGGTAATTTGGTCTTTGGAGCACAGACTAAAAAAGGCACTATAGGGGTGGCAAGAGCCTTAGCCACTATCCAGAACCCTAGGGGTGACAGATGCACACCATCTCTGGCAAAGCATTGAGGTCTGTCAATCATGTCATCCCAGGCAGACCAGAAAGTTGAAAGAGATTGAAAAACTGCCCAAATGGTCAATAAACTACAATTTCTGGGCCAAAAAACACTCCTCTTGTGGTAAATAGGCTACCTAGTACTTACCACTCCCACTAATTCACTAGAAGGCTTCCTTCCGACACTGAAAAGTGTTGGCGGCTCAGAAGCTTACAAAGAGTCCGGGATGCTGCAAATCTGTACCTGAACTAGACTTTTTACAGGAAAGTCGGGGAACAAACGCAAATACGGGCTTTTAAACCAAAAAGTTGAAAGAGATGGAAAAACTGCCCAAACGGCCAATAAACTACAATTTCTGAGCCAAAACTCACTTCTCTTGTGGTGGATAGGCTACCTAGTGCTTACCACTCCCACTGATAAGCTAGAAGGCTTCCCTCCAACACAGAAAGGCTTGGAGGGCCCAGAAGATTACCAACAGTCCTGGATACAGCAAGTCTGTATCTGGACTAGACTAGTTACAGAAAAGAGAGAACAAGCTTAGAATTTTTTTTTTTACAGAAAAGCAGGTAAAACAGCAGTAAATACAATTCAAATGCAGTGCAGGCTAACACACTTGAATGTGTAGCAATATTACGGCAAATACAGTTTAAATAAGTGCAATTAAATTAACAAATGACTAAAAACAAGTGCAGAAGGCAGAAAATTAGAAGGCTACTAACAAGCAGTAATAAGTGCAGAGTAAAAGCATGCCCATATATCGGCCTGATAACCTCTGTGGTGCACGTGATACCTGCATAATACTGTAGTGGAGCAAACTAGTTAGTTAGGAATTCTAATCCTAACCCTGCCAGCTGTGATAATGTGTGTGAGTCCCTGTGAGAGTGTGACTGTTTCGTCCTTGACACCTGTTCTTGTGGACAGGCACATGTACTACACCTACCTTATCTCTCCTTTATCACTGTTGCTGATGTCACTCACTTTCAAATATACCTTTAGACAGCTCTCCAGCATGTAAGCTCTGTGGCACATGCAATAACTGCATAGAAATGTAATGTCACTATATAGTCAGATAGGGGTTGGAAACCATGTACTGGTAAGTGTGTGATGCAAACATGGTTAGCTTTTACTCTCCTATCTCCTCCCTTTCTTACCTTGTCTCTGTCTGAGTCTCTCACACCCTCTCTGGTGGATGTGGAAAAGTACACCTGCTTTGCCTAGGCAGCGGCTTGTGTTTTGTAAGTGATGCTCATGATCAGCTGATGGCCTGTGCATGAATTGCAGTCTCCCACTGGCTGATTGCATGTGGAACAGCTGTGGTAGCATTCACATAGCCAGTTGCAATGAAATACACTCCTATAACTAGGAACATCATGTGGGTGTTGACCCTTTTAATTCACTGTGAGCAGGACATCATGTCGGTGTTTGGCAAACAGCATCACAGAGGGTAGTGGGATATACCTCTTACAACATACACTGTGGAGACAGGCCAACAAACAGGAGGGGTGATGTTCCAGACATGACTACAGAATGTAAATCTTGCTGTTCTGCATTTGAAGTAATTGTTGGTTTAACAGGGTTTGTGTGGATATGGCTGGTCTACATGATTTAATACCTGTCATGACAGTGTTAAATGGTTGAGGAAACTCCCATCTGTAGGGCTATCTGCAGACTGGCCAGTGTTTGGAGTCTTAAGTGTGTTGTGTTACTCACAGATTACCTATCTTTAGAAATGCAGTAGCATAGTCTGAGGATTACAGTCAGTACATGGTGACAGCCATGAGAGGTACTGACTTCATATCCCTCATAAGACATATGTCACAACAAATCCTGTTACACTAGTAAATGTATGCATTGTCACAACAAAATGTCAATATTGGCCCTATGTTTGTGCCACCAAACACAACTCCGTCAACCTTTGTCCATATGTCATGCAATAAGAGATTAAATAGTGGCCTATGATTATGTTGTGCTGCCATTCTTGCCATCATTCCAGTGATGTTGTGGTTCCCACATATATTGTGGGGTAGGGTCCATATATATGTGGGCTACAGCTGGACAAAACATGTGCGCCCTTGTGCAGTCCAGAGGTCAGTGTATGTAACACTGTTATATGCCCCTGTAAGTCAGTCTATGCGGGAGGGTATGCACCATATATAACCTAGGCTGTTACAACATGTGAGGGATATCAGTAGTAAGACACCTTAAGGTATATGGCTGTACATTTTCATACATTTCACCTTGGGAACTTTGGTGGCCTAGTGCTTACTGTCATGCAGACTGTTCTGTTTGTCAGTGTGATAGTGATGTTTTAAGTTAAGCATTGTTATGTAACAGATACATCTTCATTTTGACAACTTAATTATTTTTCCACTAGGGGTTGAGTACAGAGTGTAGTTGGAGGCTGCTGAACTACATCTACATTAGTTACTGATGGTTGATTGTTATCTTCTGGCCTACTGTTTCTTTACTGTTGTACTACTTGAAGGCCTTGGCCTGGATAGCAACATATGTTATGCTTTCGGATTATGGTATAAAATGATTTGCTTGAGAGTTGCATTACTCTGTTAGTATGTATTTCAAACACCTAACAGCTATATGACATGGCATATACAACTGTAATAGTACACAAATAAACATTTCTTATATATGCAAACCTGCGCGTGGTGTCATATCCTTTGACATCTATGTGGGTACATGTTTCATGCAATAATTGTCTTTTGTATAAGAGAATCATACACTGTCCATTTTAAAAGGTGGCAACTGTAGGAATACTGGCTGTTCAATATGCTGTGCACACTCTAAATATGTATCTTCCTATACATACTATACATAGTAATATATGTATATGTGTATGTATGTGTATGTACAGATATATCTATATATATGCACATATATATATATATATATATATATATATATATATATATATATATATATATGTGTGTGTGTGTGTGTGTGTGTGTGTGTGTATCTGCATATATGTGGGTCTGTGTGTGTGTGTGTGTGTGTGTATTAATGGAATGTTTACTGCTTCCACATTGTACATTCCCTATGGTAGCCAGCCTGTACTGCATGATATGTTATTGATACCATCCTGACATCGTACAGGTGGGATGGATTACTATTAACTTCTTGTGGCTATGTTGTGTAGGGTCCTGGTATGGGATTTGCAAGTGTAGGTATTGTGTTGCAAGGCAGATCTGCTTTGACTGTGGGGGAAAGGATGATATCAATAATTACAAGAGGTACTTAGATTGGGCCCCCTCACCACCATTAACGGTGCCTTTGGTCATATATGTATTTGTTGTGTTCTCTTATCTCTCTCTATATATATATATATATATATATATATATATATATATATATATATATATATATATATATATATATCTGTATATATATATATATATATATATATATATATATATATATATATATATATATATATATATACATATATAAATACATTTCCTGTAGTGTTGAATGACTGTGCTGGATGATATGTTTGTGAAAACATCAAAGTTATGTACATCTGACATGACTTAGTGGTAACTCACTATGGTGTGCAGGGTCCTGGGTTCGAGACTTGCAAAGCCTGTTTATTTTGTTGCTGGGTAGGACAAGGGCTGTTGGATACAGAGTGATTAAGGCACTTTTAAGCAGATGTAAACAGGTTTGCGTGGGTTTGCGTGATGGTAAGCAATGCTAACGTCCCATTAAATATGCCTACAGAGAGTTAGCTTCAAAATTGCTTAACCTGTGTGCGCATTACTTACCTCTGTGCAAACAGGCTTAAGCTCGCTTACTACTGCTTAAAAGTGTTTACTCTCGCTTACCCTCGCACTAATTTAGAAAGAAATGAAACATACAGCACTCAACCTTCATCATTACCTGGGGGAAAACAGTTTTTCTACTTACTTTCCTCACTCGCTTAGAGAAAAACATTGTACTCACTTTCCTTACTTGTCTAGAAAAAAAACATTTTTTATTCAGGCATGTCCAAGGGTCAGCTCCCAGTGTTCTCTCCTGTCTAGCTGATGTATCTGGGCATCTTGGGGGAATGTAGCAATTGCCTCATACACACAGACAACCCTCTCCTCCTACCACCTAACACTACAACCTGTGAGAGATACACTTATCTATCCAAACTGGAGGTAAAGCTCTCTCCAACCAAGACTGAACTTGACAGTCAAAAGGAGAAGGTAAACACTTGCACCACACCACACTCATCACATAGTCCCACTAAACCTACCCCACACAAATCAACAAATAGAAACACAAAAACATTCATGGAGGCTCTCAATAATAATCTGCTCAAGCAACAGAGACCGCCAAAGCAGAAATGCAAGCAACCTCCACCCCCAACACAACCCAAATGACACATAGCCCACAGACTCAGTGTGCCACTCAACCACAGCCCATAAGGCTAAACAATGTACCCAACACACTAGTCATAGGTGACTCTATAGTCAGCACACTGATGACCCTCTCACCAGGTTAAACAAGAAGAAAGTTGCTGTCAGCTGCCTGTCAAGTGCCAGGATCTGCCACATAACCCATGCATTCAGATCACTCCACAACAAGTACAAATATGACTCTGTCATTGTCCATGTTGGTGTGAATGACCTGGGACATACCTCCCTGGACTACATGAAAAGTGACATGGAAGAGCTCTCCGATATTGTAGCCCAGGCAGGTATCACCCTAACCCTGAGTAGCATCCTGCCATTGCTCAGAATGATACCACAGTACAAGGACAGAATAATTGACTTCAACAATTAGCTAAGCTTCTGGTGTCATTCTAAGGGGATCCAGTATCTGTCTGCCTGGGATGGCATGGTCAACAGACCATGATGCTTTGCCAGGGATGGCCTGCACCTGTCACCCCTAGGATTCCAGATTCTTGATAAGGGTCTTACCACCTTTATAGTGCCTTTTTTAGGCAAGGATCAAATGACAAATTCACCACCATAACAAGAATAGGCAAGCAAAAACTGAGGGTAATGCTACTCAATGCTAGAAGTCTAAATCTCAAAATGCACTCCCTCAAGGCAATCCTTAAAATGGAGAACATCGATATCTGTACAGTGACTGAGACCTAGTTCAAGGCTCCAGAGAGCACCCCTGCATTACCAGGCAATAACTCATACCACACTTTTCAGCCACCTAACCTGGCCTGGAACACCAAAGGCGGAGGTGTGTCCATATTCATTTAGGATATCCACACCTCCAGGCTAGTTGCTCAGCATTATGCATCCGAGGTTATCCAAGTGCAACTAACTCTGGGCAAAACTGCAATCCAAATTAGATCCCCCACAATGCCCCAGGATCCCCACTCCTCTTTTCTTGATATACTGGAAAATATTAGGGTTCAACCAATCACCCTAATAATGGGTGATTTCAACCAACCCACCATTAACTGGGAAAACTACTGATTACCAACTCCTTCACTCAACGTTTCCTGAAATTCATAAATACCAATGCCCTGGATTAATTTATCCACACCCCCACCAGGGGCAACAATATCCTAGACCTAGTCATTACCAACATGAATGACCGGTGTTCCACACCTGAAGTCAACTCCTCGTTGGTCAAATCCGACCATAAGCTAATCACCCCAGATATCCACATCCCTTCCCACCCCCAATTAAGGAAACCATGGTAAAAAATTGCTCCAAAATCAACTTCATGTTTCTTAAGTGGCAAACTTCATGACACCCATTCAGATGGACAATACAGTTACGACTGCTGAATCCTACACAAATGCACTCTATAAATACTTACACGAGTGCATGGATCGTGCTATCCCAAACAGAACCAAGACACTATCCTCCAAAAAAAAAAGGAAGCCAATCTGGTGGTCCCCTGCCATAAACAAACTATACAACAGAAGGAAGAAACTGTTGCAAAAGAGTGTAAAATCCCATGGTGGAGGAGCTTCCTGGTCAGCCTCAGTAAGAAGCTGAGATCCTGTATAAGATCCTCCAAAGCTAGCTATGAAAACAAAATTGCCACTGATTCTAGGGACAATCACAAAGCATTCTGTAGCTATGTCAAGAATCTCAATGGCAACACCCAGATCTGCTCTGAGTTACAGCACAATGGCATGAAAATTACAGAACCAACTGATATTGCCAATATCCTGGCAGATAGGTTCAGTGCTAACTTTACCCCCCTCTCACCCCCAAAGGGCCCATATCTATACAGGAAGAATGCAGAGTCCTTGTAATCACAACCATGCAGGTAAAAGCTGCACTCTTTAAAGCCAAAAACACAGCATCCATGGGACCAGACAACATCCCAGGCTGCATATTACATGAACTTCAGAACGAGCTGGCTCCCCACCTAAGCACCATGTTCAGTCATAGCCTCACATCAGGCTTTGTGCCTACTGAATGGTGTACAGCAACATTTATACCACTCCACAAAGGGGGAGGCACCACTGATTCTGGGAACTATTGCCTTATTAGCCTGATGAACCTGGTCTGTAAGACCATGGAATGTATCATCATGGAAGTCATAAACAAAGACACGGGTAACCTCTAAACGCTGGACCCCACCCAGTTTGGGTTTGTGAAAGGCAGATCATGCCTCCTGAACCTGATTGACTTCTTTGAGACAGTAACCACACTTTATTGTTTTCGAAGTGTGTAAGTGCCGCTTTTTAATAAACACTGTGGACTTCTTTGAGACAGTCACCGAAGCCATACACAAGGGTAAGGTGATTCACACAGCCTATCTTGACCTCGCTAAGGCTTTCAACACCATCCCCCATTATGGAATTATAGCTAAGTTCACTAAACTAGGTATAAATCCCTATGTCACAAGATAGGTTGCCAACTGGCTCACTGACAGAACTCACACTGTCAAAGTTGCAGACTCCAAATCTGACTTCAAACTAGTGACAAGTGCAGTACCACAGGGTTCAGTCCTGAGACCTCTCCTGCTTGGTATCTACTTCTCTGAAGTACAGGCTAACACAGAAGGCCTTTGGCTAATGAAGTTTGCAGATGACTACAAACTAGAAGCCATAGTTGAGTCCCCAAATTATGTGAACATCCTACAGAAGGGCCTCACTAAGACAGATGCCTGGTGTCAGAGCCATGGCCTCAAGCTCAATGCCAAAAAGTGCATTGTCCTCCCCTTTGGTAAAAACTCTGTTATCATGAACTGCCACATAGGCGATAGTCTACTTAAAGCTGAATGTGTGATAAGAGACCTTGGGACCCAGGTGGACAGTAGACTCTCCTTTGATAATCACATTGCCACAGTAGTCAGGAAATCCTTCTATGTGGCACACCTCATCACAAAAGGGTTTTCATCCAGGAAAAAAGAGGTCATTGTTCTCCTCTGCTCGACACTCATTAGACCCATTATAGAGTACAACGCCCCTTTTGGAGTGTATCTCACAAGACATCTGCAGCAGCTGGAAAGGCCACAGAAGTACCTCACAAAGAGGATTACTGGCCTCAAACAGGTGCCCTACACTGACCATCTCAAAAAACTCCAGCTTTACTCCATAGCATATCACCTACTCCAAGGTGATCTCTGCCTAACATATAAAGCTATGTCAAACCCAGAGCTGTTGGACACACTACACCTAAAGAAATCCCAATCTCTATGAGCTACATGCTGTAGAGACCTAAACCTTGTATCCACAATAAACAGGACATGCTGGAGGGATAGATTCCTGCCCCAGAGACTTCTCATACTCTGGAACAAGCTACCCATCTATGTCAAGCAAAGTTCCTCATTAGCACTCCAAGAAAAATCTTGATGAGTGGATGGGAAATAGGAAATATACCCCAGGGATCACTTCTGTGGCTCTGCTTGACAGGGGCACAGGAAAATAACTTTCTTGGGTGGCATAAGTCAGGGAAATTGTTAGCTAGGCTTACTTAGGCCCTTGTACCTACCTACCTATGAACCTATGGTTCTTGCGAAAGTGGTACATTTGGACACTCTATGGATTTATCATTCATTACACATTATAAGATCATTTAGTATCCCTGATTCATGTGTACATATACTGTATGGGGCACTTGTGTTTATCTGTGGATTTTTACCACATTATTACAATGACACCTCACATCTGCACTTAATTCAGTGCTCCAGTTCACAAATATATGTTATTTAGTAGGTTATACAGCAAAAAAAATGTTCATTATTTGCTTTTACATGGAAAATGGAATTTACTACAATGAGGATCAAACCAGGAATGATTGCACACAAAGCAAGTACTCTGACCATTACACTATTACAGTACTGCTTCAACTGTATGTATCTTGCAATTTATCTTCTTGTGTTATTTAAGCTAGAGCATGCATAGCTAAGCAATGGGCAAACCCGTGCACCTACACTTAAATTTAATCTGTTTGATAAAAAAAATTCTCTACTGTTATTTTCTCTAGAAAGGGATGGATTGCACTTATTGCTGTGGAGTCCTGCATGCATCTGCACATTTGGCAGACATCCTAGCATACCCCCATACCTCTCAACCTCTTCATGCAAATTATCTGGACAAAGCTTGACAATGTGAGGTCCAACTACGGACATATTTTAAATATTGCTCTTATAAACTTGGAAAAGTTGCTAGTGTAACAAGATTTGTTTTAATATATGTTTTCTGATGGATTTGAAGTCTGAAACTGAAATGGATGTCATTATTTACCGACTTCAATCTTGAGATCATCCCAGTGATTTGCCAGGACAAATGGGGTACAGGTCAACTGTATGGGCAACAAAAGCTTGACATTCTGCAAAGATTTGTACAGCTGGGAGGTATGCAACCTCCTATGAGCATTCTCACTCATTGTAATTGCCAAATGGCACTTCCTGAGTGCAGGGGCATGTGTATTGAGAGAGCTCTGCTTTCAGACACACCCCCTGCACTCATCCATGCTCCATATCCATTTAGGAGCAGAGGCATTGCACCTTCATTACTATGCATGACACGCTGCCATGCTGCCCTTAAATGGTCGTTTCCATGCAGGAATAACTTATTCCTGCATGGACGATTAGTGAATCCCTGGTTGTATCTTTCAGAACTAACTTTTTCATCTGATGTCTTCTACAGTCTATATGCAGATAACCTGAAATTGGGTAAACTAATTACTGTGTTACAGATAAGACATGTCTGCAAAATAACTTGACTAAATTGACCATTTGTGCACTGGAGAATAATATGCTTATAAATACATCAAAAACTAAGCATATGAGATTTGGGAGACATAAACTGAAATGTCAATATTTAATACAGCACAATGTGATTGAAACTGTAGACTCATTTAAGGACCTGGGTATATGGGTAGATTCAGTTATGAGTTTTTCTAATCATCATCCAATTGGTTAATGATAATTGTAGAACTATAGGTTCTATGAAAAGATTTATAAAGTCTAGGAAGTCAAAAAAGATGAAGCCATTATTTGTTAGTTACATTAGACCCAAACTTGAGAATGGAATAACAATATGGAAACCCTATAAGAAAACAAGCATGAGTAAACTGGAAAGGGTACAGTGGAAATATACCAAGAACATCCATGGATGTGAAAATTTAAGTTATTATGAATGACTAAAATATCTGAACTTGTACAGTGCCTCTTACAGATATCTAAGGGGAGATCTTATTCAAGCATATAGGGCATTTAAAGACAACTACCTCTGGGAATGTTTGGAGTTATCAAAAAGTACTAGAGAATCACCAAACAACCTATGTAGAAGATTATATAGGAATGATAAATTTACTAACTGGTTTTCTGACAGAATAACTGATGCATGGAATAGACTACCAAATTACATTAAAGCAAGTACTTGTTTAAATATATATATTTTTAAGAACAGCCTGGACACTTATTATGGGAAAAAGTGGTTTGGTATATTGGCAAGCTAGAATGGCATTAATGCTCATGCTTGAAATATTTGTATGTATGTATGTATGCATGTATGTAAATGGGTAGAATCTGTTTTCAGAAACAACCATGATGTTTTACTATACAGAAATGAAGTGGTCAAGTCTGTTTCACATAATCTTTTATTAATAATATGTTGTTGTGTCTTTCGGCTTTTCCCAGTTAGGGGTTGCCACAGCAGAACTCTGGTCCGCTAATGATTGGCAGTAGAGTTTTACGTGCCGAGTTGCCGGCCCTGACCACAGCCTTCAATGAAGGTATGCCCATTCACACATGTCTCCACACAGAAGACGCTTTAGCTGAGAATCGAACAGGACAATGTCTTACTGTGAGGCGACAATGCTACCGCAGCACCACCACCACAGCTTCAACAGTGAAATTAAAGGTAAAACAGCAAAATATGAATCAAAGTAAATCTTGTTAAGAAGCTATCCCTTCCTTCCTACAAACAGTGAAAAACAGTGATAAATACAATATAAATTCAAATAAAACTTCTTTTATCAGTGAACTCCACAGTAAATCACAAACCAAGGTAGGATTGTTTAGATTTGTTTCCTGAGTTATAATAGTTGACATATCTAGACTTACTTTTATCTGTGTCATAAGGTGAATTTGCAGAATCATGCCTTAAAACATCTTTGGAAATTTTAGTTTGTCATTATTTAAGGGTGTATCAGTGGCAGTAGTTCACATTTTTCATTTATACCCTTTATTACATCTACCTATTTTATTTAATAAATATCTTGGATACTGACAATGCTTCAAAAGTATCCTTTCTCTAGCTCTCTCCTTTGTCATTTTTCCTTGTCAAAAGAATTATACACCCTTTGAATATTATTTTTTTATAGAATAAGGGTGTCTACTCATACAATGCAGGTTTACTGTTATAGGTTTTGTATAAATCCTGCTAACTTTTTGGTTCTGATGGTTATACAGTGTGATATCCAGAAAGTTTATCATTTCATCACAATACACACAGAAAGAATGGCACTGAAGTACTCACTAGGAACCATTGCCACTAAAGTATTCTGGTACTTGGTTGTTTTATCTCATCACTATAATTAATGTCTAACTGTCAGTGGATTGTAACATTTTTCCAATACCTCACTACCTACTCAGTTTCCTGCAGCCTTCATATATTGATAATAAGAATATCATGTATAAAATACCCAAGATACTATAGTCATCGAATCCCCATGTATATAGCAAATTTTATTCCTTATAAGCTAAATAAGTACATGTATAGACGGGAGTATCCACGGCTCTGGATTTTACCTCCAAATAAAATCCATAACTAGCCTTGAAAATATTTTTTTTCAAAGCAATGTCAACCAAAATTAGTGTCTTTTCAATAAAAGTTGCTGAATATATGG
>NC_056745.1:1008290806-1008345806 GCF_019279795.1 Protopterus annectens
TACTATACTGCCTCAGAATGCCCATATCCACCAGGCCAGAAACAGAGATATCAGGGAAGCGCTTATCCATTATACCATATCCTTAGCAGATGGGAAGGAATAGGGGAGAGTCACTTAAAGCTCTAAGTGAAAGTGTTTAGTAGCATACTATAAAATAACCTGCAGTGGTGCTGCCCTTTGCACAAACTGGCAGTTTTTCAAGAGCTTTTCCTATAGAGGATTATAAACTGGAGAGGTTTGCTTAATATAGAAGCACTGGTAAGCTTGTTTGTGCAATGCACAAACTTATGATTTTTATACCAGCAAGATGAAAGACTTTCACACAGTTAAGTCCTCAGATCAAGCAAATAAATGTATAATAACTAAATATACAATAAGCCTTCCAACAGCAGTTTCCAACATGGATGTGCTGAATCAACTCTCTGGTCCCACCAGAGTGGAGATAACAAACAATCTTAATGCAAAATGAACTTGTTTTGAGATCAAGTGCAGTAACAAATGCTTTAGCAAGTACACAACCCTGAGAAATTTTCCCAAATACAGACACGCCAGAAGAACAAAAGTATTTTACACAGTTAAGCCCTTAGGCCAATCAGATGAACACACAATAAGTGTTCCACCAGCAGTTCCCAATTTTAATTGGTTGACTCAGCCTTCTGTTCCAATCTGAGTACCTAAAAAAAAAACTCAATGTAAAACAAACTGGTTGTGAGCTGAAGTGCAATACAAAATACTTTACAATTGAAAGCAGAACTACTGCAGTATCAGGAATCCTTGGAAGTAAGATCACAAACCCAGGAAAAGTTTTCAAATACAGAAAAATATATGCAAATGTAGGATACATTCTACACACATAGAAAAAAAACTTTGCAAAACTTAGAAATATTTTGGCAAACTCAGAAGATATTTGTCAAACTCTGATCAACTTTTGCAGTATCAGAGAACATTAAGAAATCTCAGAATACTGGTAAAGTGACCTAACTGCAGAATTCTGGTAAAATAACCTAACTGGAGTACAGTAACAGATGGCGTTTCTTTAAGAAGTGCAGAATGAAAAACAGTGATAAGTTCAACCAAATCAATAAACACAGGACAGAAGTGTTAAATAGCACTGAGACAGTTAGACCAACTGAAAAAAAACTTCTATCAGCTTTGAATGTCCACAGAAGGTTTCAGATGAACCCAAGGTCTTGTAGTCACAAGTATCCAAGCCAGGCACAGGGAAACACTGAATAAATGTGCAGAATCTTACAAAAATGGAGGGTTTTATTATCAGCAGGATGAAAGACATTTACACAGTTAAGCCCTCAGATCAATCAGATAAACACAAAAGAAGTCTTCCACCAGCAGTTCTCAAAATGGATGGGTTGAATCAGCCCTCTGCCCTACCAGAGTGTAGAAAAAAACCTTCTTAATGTAAAATGAACTAGTTCCAAGCTCAAGTGCATTAACAAATCATTTACAACTGAAGTCAGAGCTCTTGCAGTATCAGGAATACTTGGAAGTCAGTTCACAAACCATGAGAAAAGTTCTCAAATACAGAAAAATATATGCAAATGTAGGCGAACTTCTACAAACACAGTAAACCTTGTAAAGCTTAGAAATATTTTGGCAAACCCAGGAGATCTCTGTCACACTCAGAATAACTTTTGAAGTATCAGAGGAGGTTAGGAAATATTAGGATGCTGTTAAAATTATCTAAGAGAAGTACAACAACAAAAATATGGCATTTCATTAACAAGTGCAGGCTGAAAAACAATGATAAATTCAATCAAATCAATACATGCAGCACAAAACTATTAAATATCATTGATATAGTTACAGCAAATGACAATGCAAAAAAAAAGCTTTGTAAGTCCACAAAAGGTCTTTTAGTCACAGGTATCTAAGTCAGGCACAATGAAGTTCTGAATGAGCTAAGGCCTTTATAAAAAAACAGAATGAAAGACTTTACACAGTTAAGCCCTCAAGCCAATCAGATAAACACACAGTAAGCTTTCCACCAGCGGTTTCCAACTCAGAAGGGTTGTACCAGCCCTCTGGTCCCCCCAGAATGCAGAAGAAGAAGAAGAAAAGACTGTCTTAAATTAAAACAAACTTGTGTTGAGCTCAAGTGCAGTAACAACTGCTGCAGCACATTTACAAATTTTTAAAATGCTCCAAAATATAAAAATACCAGCAGGATGAAAGACATTTAAATAGTTAAGCCCTCAAACCAATCAGATAAACACACAATAAGCCTTCCACCAGATGTTTCATATTCAGATGCATTAAATCAGCCTGCTGCTCCCACCTGAGTGCAGAAAATGTACTCCTATTGTAAAATAACTAGTTTTAAGCTCAGGTTCAGTAACAAATGCTTTAGTAAGTTCACAGGTCTGAGAAATGTTCCCAAATACAGAAATACCAGCAGAAGGAAATACTTTTACACAGTTAAGCCATTAGGACAGTTAGATAAACACACAATAACCCTTCCATCCACAACTCCTAACTCGGATATGTTGAATCAGTCCTCTGCACCCACCATACTGCATAAAAAACTCTGTTAACATGAACCAGACTGGTTTTGAGCTCGTGTGCAGTATAAATGTTTTGCAACTAATAGCAGAACTCATGCAATATCAGGAATCCTTGGGAATAAATTCACAAATGCTGAGAATTTTCCCAAATGTACAACAATGTATGCACATTTTGGAGAACTTCTAGAAACACAGAAACAATTTTCAAAACTTAGAAATATTTTTGCAAACTCAAGAAAACTTTGGAAACCTCAGAGGTTAGGAAATATTACAATACTGTTAAACGAACTAAGAGCAGTACAGTAACAAAACAATGGCATTTCATTCACAAGTGCAGGCTGAAAACAGTGATAAATTAAACCAAATCAATAAATGCAGCACAGAACTGTTAAATACTGTTAAATAGTTCTAGGATAGTTAGACCAACTGAAAAAAAGTACTCATATCAGCTTTGTAGGTCCACAGAAGGTTTTAGACAAATTCAAGATGTTGCAGACACAGGTGTCTAAGTCAGACACAAGTAAGCTCTGAATAAATGAGCATAGTCTCACAAAATGGTAAGGCCTTTATACTAGCAGGATGAAAGCCTTTTACATAGTTAAGCTGGCAGGCCAGTCAGATTAAAACACAATAAGTCTTTCACCAGTAGTTCCCAACTTGGATGGATTGAGTTAGCCCTCTGCTCCTACCAGTGTGCAGAAAATATGCTCTTAATTTAAAATGAACTGGTTTTGAGCAACAAATGAGTAACTGGTTTTGAGTAACAAATGCTTTACCACTAAAGGAAGAACTCCTGTAACATCACAAATCCTTGGAAATAAGTTCACAAACCCTGGAAAACATTCTCAAATATAGAAAATGTATGCAAACATAGAAGTTGTTCTACAAATGCAGAAAAACTTTGCAAAACTTAGAATTTTTTTTGCAAACTTAGGAGAACTTTGGCAAGCACAACATTTTCAGAATCATAGGGCAGTAGGAAATCTCAGAATACTGCTAAAATGATCTTGATCAGTATAGCATCAAATGTCTGGTGTTTCCTTAAGAAGTACTGGATGAAAAACAGAAAAAAAGCTGTCAACAAAATCAATAAATAGAGTACAGGGCTGTTAAAAAGCACTGAGACAGACCAAGTGCAAAAAAACTTATATCAACTTTTTTTATGTCCACAGAAGGTTTTAGATGGCCCAAAGTCTTGTAATCACAGCCTATCATAGCCAATAAAAGGGAAAATCTGACTAAAAAAGCACAGTCTCACAAAACTGTGAGGCTTTTGTACCTGCAGGAGGAAAGACTTTTACACAGTTAAACTGTCAGGCCAATAAGGTAAACACACTATAAGATCAGTTATAACACACTATGAGCTTTCCACCAGCAGTTTCCAATTCAGATGGAATGAATCAGACCTCTAATCCTAGTAGAATGCAGAAAACAATTAATGTAAAATTAATTGGTTTTGAGCTCAAGTGCAGTACCAATTACATTACAACTAAAGGCAGGCAGAACTCCTGCAGTATCAAGAGTTCTGGGAAATAAATTCACAAACCCAGTCAAAATTTCTGAAATCAGAAAAATTGAAGGCAAATGTAGGAGTACTGCTACAAACACAGAAAAACTTTGTAAAGCTTTGAAATAATTTGGCAAACTCAGGAGAACATTTGCAAACTCAGAACAACTTTGCAGTATCAGAGGATGTTAGTAAATATGAGAATAGTGGTATAATGTCCTAATTGCAGTACAATAACAAACAGATGGCATTTTATTAAGAAGCGCAGTCTGAAAAAACAGTGATAAATTCAACAAAATCAGTAAATACAGCACAGAACTGTTTAATAGCACTGAGATAGGTACCGCAAGTGCAGAACAAAAATGTTTAAATAAGCTTTTTAGATCTACAGAAGGTTTTAGATGAACCCAAGGTCACAAGTGTCTAAGCCAGGAACAATGACACTCTAAATAAAAGAGCATAGTTTCACAAAAATATAAGTCTTTTAAACAAGTAAGATGAAAGACGTTTACACAGTCAGGCTCTCAGGCCAATCAGATTAACTCAGAATAAGCCTTCTATCAGCAGTTCTCAACTCATATGAGTTGAATTGGGTCTATATTAGAACATCTAAGTTTCAAAACTTCGAATGTTCTAATATCGACCCCTATTCAGCGAAAGCTGAAAACATTGAACAAACAGAACAGCAAATTTTTTTCCTAGGGAAAAAATTTGCTGTTCCAAAACACATACACACAACACAAGCACACCAAACAAACAGCAATCCACACACATACACCTAAAATCTTACACCTAACAACCAAGTGTCTAAGCCAGGAACAATGTTTGCATACATGAATGGGAGGGTGGCCTAATGGTTAAGGTGTTTGCCTTGCAAACACAAGGTGCAGGGTTTGAGTCTCACACGGGATACTTGGCTAGGCTTACAATGGCTCACAATGGCAGTTAGCCTAGTATGAACTTATGAAGCCTAAGGTCCGTCACTATCGCACACTCACCTCACCTGTGCCCTAACTCACCTACTCCATCCTAACCCTCCCTGACTCGTGCCCTAACCCTAAGTCACCTAACCCACCCTAACCCTCACGTCCACACAATCACACACATACCTAACCCTAACTCACCTAACCCTCACTCAATCACACACTTACCTGAACCAGACCCACAACTTTCCACCACAGTGCTGAAAATACCGAAGCAACAGAAATGGGCAATCGAATTCTTTCCCTAGGAAAATATTCGGTTTTCTGTTGCTTCAATATTTTCAACTTTCACTGAATAAGGGTCGATATTAGAACATTCAAAGTTTTGAAACTTCAATGTTCTAATATAGACCCAGTTGAATCAGCCTGCTGCTCCCAGCAGAGTGCAGAAAAAAATCACTGTTAATGTAAAATGACCTGGTTTTGATTTCAAGTGCAGTAACAAGTCCTTAACAACTAAAGGCAAGACTCCTGTAGTATCAGGAATCCTTGTAAATAAGTTCACAAACCTTGAGAAAAGTTCCTAAACACAGAAAAATGTGTGAAAACTTAAGAGTACTTAAAACAAACATAGTAAAACTTTACAAAGCTTAGAAATATTTTGGCAAACTCAGGAGAAATTTGGCAACATCAGAACAGCTTTTGCAGTATTAGAGGACATTAGGAAATATCAGAATAGCAGAAATGAACAAATGGCATCTGTTTAACAGGTGCTGGAAGAAAAATAGTGATAAATTCAACAAAAGTAATAAATACAGCACAGAACTGCTAAATAGCACTGAAACAGTTACAGAAAATACAAAGAAAAAATTTATACAGCAAATACAAAAAAAGCTTTTATCAGCTTTTCAGTTTCTTAGAAGGTTGTAAATGAACCCAAGGTCACAGGTGTCTAGGCCAGGAACAGGGGAACCCTGAATAACAGAGCACAGTCTCACAACAAAGCAAGGTTTTATACCAGCAGGATGAAATATGTTTACACAATTAAGCCTTCAGGCCAATCAGATAAGCACACAATAATCCTTTCACCAGAAGTTTTCAACTCAGATGGGTTGAATCAACCCTCTACTTTCACAAGTGTGCAGAAAAAAGCTCTTAATGTAAAATTAGCTGGTCTTCATCTCAAGTGCAGTAACAAATCCTTTACAACTAAAGGAAGAACTCCTGCAGTAACAGGAATCTTTGGAAGCAATTTCACACCTCAAGAAAATTTCCCAAATACAAAAATGTATGCAAACTTAGGGAAACTTCTACAAACACAGAAAACCTTTGTAAAACTCAGAAATATTTTGCCAAATTCAGGAGAACTTTGGCAAACTCAAAACAATGTTTCCAGTAGCAGAGGATGGTAGGAAATATAAGAATTTTGGTAATACGATCTAAGAGCAGTACTGTAACAAAAATGCATTTCATTCACAAGTACAGGTTAAAAATTTAGATAAATTCAACTAAATCAATAAATGCAGCACAGATATATTAAATAGCACAGCGACAGTTAAAGCAAAAAAAAATACTTATAGCAGCTTTGTAGATCCACAGAAGGTTTTAAATGAACACAAGGACTCCTAGTCACAGGAGTCTAAGCCAGGCAGAAAGAAGCTCTGGATAAATGAGCACAGTTTCACGAAAATGTAAGACTTTTGCACCAGAAGCATAAAAGATGTTTATATAGTTAAGTTCTTGGATCAATGAGATAAACACACAGTAAGTCTTTCACCAGCAGTTCCCAGCTTGGATGAGTTGAGACAGCCCTCAGTGTGCAGAAAAAAACACTCTGAATGTAAAAATAAACTAAGTTTTAGCTGAAGTGCAGTAAAATATGCTTCAGTAAGTTCACAACCCTGAGATATTTTCCCAAATACAGACATACCAACAGGATCAAAGTCTTTTACACAGTTAAGCCCTCAGGGCAATCAGAAAAATACACAATAAGCCTTCCACCAGCAGCAAGCAACTCATATGAGCTTAATCAGACCTCTGCTCCCAACATAATGCAGAAAAATCAAATTAATGTAAAACAAAAGGGTTTTGAGCTCAAGTGCAGTACCAAATGCTTTACAACTAATGGTAGAACTCCTGCAGTATAAGGAATACTTGGAAATAGGCTCACACACCATGAGAAAAGTTCCCAAATACAGAAAAATGTATGCAGTTGTAGAATTTCTACAAACACAGAAAAACTTTGCAAAACTTAGAAATATTTTGGTAAACTCAGAGGAACTTTGACAAACTCAGAACAACTTTTGCAGTATCAGAGGAAGATAAGACATATTAGAACACCGTTAACATAATCTAAGAGCAGTACAGTAACAAAAAGAGGGCATTTCATTAACAAGTGCAGGCTGAAAAACAGTGATAAATTCAACCAACTAAAGAATTGCAGTAGGGAACTGTTAAATAGCAATAACATAGTTAGAACAAGTGCTAAAAATACTTATATCAGCTTTGTAGGATCACAGAATGTTTCAGATGTAACCAAGGTCTTGTAGTCATAGGTGTCTAAGCCAGGTACAGGAAGTTCTGAATAAATGAGCACAGCCTCACAAAATGTGAGGCTTTTATAGCAACAGTATGAAATGCTTTTATAGAGTTCAACCCTTAGGCCAATTAGTTAAACACACAATAGGCCTTCCAACAACAGTTTCCAACTTAAATGGGTTGCGACCTCTGTTCCCATTAATGTGCAGAAAAAAATCTTAGTATAAAACAAACTGGATTTGAACTCAAGTGCAGCAACAAAATGGTTTAGAACTAAAGGCAGAACACCTGCAGTATTAGGAATCCTTTGGAAATAAGTTCATAAACCCTGAAAAAAGTTCCCAGATTCAGAAAAATACATGCAAACATATAAGACCTTCTACAATCACAGAAACATTTTTGAAAAACTTAGAAATATTTTGGCAAACTTGGTACAACTTTTGCAGTATCAGAAGATGTTGATAAATATCATAATACTGTTAAAGTAATCTAACAGTAGTACAGTAACAAACAAATGGCATTTCCTTAACAGGTGCAGACTGAAAAACAGTGGCAAATTCAACAAAATCAATACCTGCATCAAGGAACTGTTTAATAGCACTGAGATAGAGCAAATATAAAAAAGTATGTAAATATCAGCCTTTTAGGTCCACAGAAGGTTTCAGATGAACCCAAGTTCACAGGTGTCTCAGCCAGGCAAAGAGAAACTCTAAATAAAATAAGCACAGTCTCACAAAAATGTTAGGCTTTTATACCAGTAGTATGAAAGCATTTACAAAGTTTAGCCCTCAAGCCAGTCAGATTAACCAACAATAAGCCTCCACCAGTACTTCCCAGCTTGGATGGGTTGAATCAGCCCTCTACTCCAATGAGAGTGCAGAAAAATGCTCTTAATGTTAAATGAACTTGTTTGTAGCTCAGGTGCATTAACAAATGCTTTAGTAAGTTCACAGCCCTGAAAAATATTCTGAAACATAGAAACATCAGCAGGATAAAGAGTTTTCCACAGTTAAATCCTCAGGCAAATCAAATAAACGCACTATAAGATCAAATAAACACACATGGTTAAGCCTTCGGTCCAATCAGAAAAACAGACAATAAGCCTTCCAACAGCAGTTCTCATCTATCTCGGATGGGTATAATCAACCATCTGCTCCCACCTGAGTGCAGAAAAATATTCCTCTTAAAGTAAACCAAACTGGTTTTGAGCTCAAGTACAGTAACAAATGCTTTACAACTTAAAGCAGAACTCTTGCAGGATCAGGAATCATTGGAAAAATGTTTACAAACTCTGAGAAAAGTTCCAAAATACAAAATTATGTATGCGAATGCAGAACTTCTACAAAAACAGAAAAAAACTTTGCAAAACTTAGAAATATAAAACTTGGGAGATCTTTGTCAAACTCAGATAAACTTTAGCAGTATCAGAGGAGATCAGGAAACAGAACACAGTTTACACAATCTAAGAGCAGTACAGTAACAAACATATGGCTTTTATTTAACAAGTGCAGGCTGAAAAATAGTAATAAATTCAACAAACTAAATGAATGCAGCACAGAACCATTAAATAGCACTGAGATAGAGCAAGTACAAAAATATTTATTTTAGCTATGTAGGAACACAGAAGATTTGAGATGAGCCCAATGTCTTGTAGTCACATGTCCAAGCCAGGCATAGAAAAGCTCTGAATAAATGAGCACAGTCTCACATAAATGTAAGGCCTTTATGCAAGCAGAATGAAAGACTTTAAAACAGTTAAGAACTCAGGCCAATTAGATAAATAGACAATAAGCCTTCCACCAGAATTTCAAAACTCAGACGGGTTGACTCAGCCCTCTGCTCCATCAGTGCACAGAAAAAAAACACTCTTAATGTAAAACAAACTGGTTTTGAGCTCAAGTGCAGAAACAAACACTTTACAACTAAAGGCAGAGCTTCTCAAATATCAATAATCCTTTAAAATGACAAACCTAGAGTCTAAAATTCTGAACTAAAGAAACCTACAACAAACATCTAATCCCAACTTTCCTATGTTGTCTTTGTGTCTATCCTCTCATCTTTCTCCCCACCCTTCTAACCTCCTATTAACTTTTCTTTCCTCACTTTCTACATCCCTTTCCCACTATTACTTAATTCTCTTAATATGACACATCTCACAATCTCCCTAATAACATATTCTTACATTTAAGCATTCACTGTTACTTCTACCCTTTATTCCTTTCATTTACGCTAATTTTCCTAAATGATTAAAATTTCCTCTTCATAACCATCAACCTTGTTTTAATGCCTCTTATTTTTATAATGCAAAAATATATTTGATATGATGTTAATTTCTTTCTATCCCAAATGTAAATTGATATGTACATTCTCTACCTCCTATTTTACCTCTTGCTTCTATGCAATGTTGTTTATAATATGATGTGATGTTATATCTTTACTGCTATTGTCAATTTTTTAAATCGGTGTTGGAGATTTTCTCCCCAGGCCTCCGCTGAAAGTGGGTTTCTGACCCAGTCTGACTTTCTTGGTTACTAAATGTCAATAAATAAATAATAAGCAAATAAATACTCTTCTCCTTATACCACCCAGTTGTCACCACCCACTTACCACAACACCATCAGCCTTACTCCTGTTTTTAATTTACTTTATGCAGCCCTGTTTTCATTCCCTCTTGTGAGCACAAGTTAACAATATTCGGCTCCTGTTGGTCCCTGATCACTGGGAAACAATAATGTTATTAAATTTTTGTGTGTGTGTTTTGTGGCAGGGTAGTTAGGTAAGACTCTCGGTGTTTACTTTTTATGAACTCATCAAAAATCTTATTTTAATTGTGCACCTCTTTATTTCCTTTATTTATTCTACATTGTGTAACTGAGAGCAATATATTCAAAAGAGTAGTTTAATGAATTCATACTAAATCTTAACAGTCTTTTTTGACATATTCCAATTACTCTGCAGTAAAGCAATCTCAGAATTAGTATGCAAAACTATCATAAGTTTCTGTACTGTACAGCTCCCACTGTGACAGTAAGTTTTGGACTTCATTGTTTAAAATGACTCTGTTGCTTGCGTCAACTATTACACTTGGCTAGTATTTAGAGATAAAAAAAAAAAACAAAAACAAAAGATGAAAAAAGGAAGACCGCTTCTACTACTGTTTGAAACTTGCATCATTCTGATGCTTTCAACAGAGCAAGTGAGAGTCATAACATCATAGCACTTAGCTAGCATTCAAAATTCAGCAGAACATAAAATATGAAATGAAATGAACAGAAAACTCTGTCAACTAATGTTTTCATTTTGCTTTGGTGATGTTGATATGCTTTCATCCAAGTCAGTAGCAAGTGAAGTCATAAAACTCCTGAAAGGCTACTTTTCTCTGAGGATAAAAAAGTGCAGGTGAAACTATTGAATGATTCAGTGAGAGCTTTTGTGAATACAATTTCAATTTGAGATGGATTTTGAAAAAGACCATGGAAACATCCTGTAAGCACCCCTCCCCCAACACTCACAGCTGAAGCTGGGACATGCTCAGAAAGCCAGCCTGAAAATGTAAATAAAGACCAGAATCAAAACAAAAATTCTCTGGGACTGTCCCTTTATGAAATAAATTCACAAACCTTGGCTGAAGTTCCCAAATACAGAAAATGCATGCAAATGTAAAAGAACTTCTGCAAACATAGAAATACTTTTTAAAACTTAGAAATATTTTGGCAAACACAGGAGTTTTTTCATGAAATTGGAACAACTTTTTCAGTATCAGTGTATATTAGAAAATATCAAAATACTGGTAAAATGGTTTAAGAGCTGTACAGTTAGAAACAGATGGTGTTTCTTTAAGTAGTACAGGCTGAAAAACTGTGATAAATTAAACTGAATCAATAACTACTGTACAGAACTGTTAAAAAACACTGAGATAGTTAGAGCAAGTGCAAAAATACTTATATCAGCTTTGTAGGTCCACACAAGGGGCAGGATTCACGAAGACTTGCACGGAGTCTAAGAGTAGTGTAAGACTCCATGCAGCCTTCGCGATCCAGGAACAGCCCTAAAGTCCGTGTAAGAGACCAGCTAAAACGTCTCTTACACGGAGTGGGCGTGGATATGCTAATCACCTCACTTGCAGCCGAATAGCATGCAAATGAGGTAGATTAGCGATCCAGGAAGCCCAAAGCAGCCCGTGTAAGAGCCGTTTTAGCTGCAGAAATGTACTCAGTTGACAACTGAGTACGTTTCTGCAAAAACCACAACGGAGCCATGTCATCTCCAAATAAAGGGTGCATATGTGTCAGGCAGCATGCCAATAGCCAAATATGTGGCCATTGGCAAGGTACCCCAATGCAAATATGAAAAATAAATACTTTTTTTTTTCGGCGATCGCCGGTGTTTAAACGCAGCGCAGCCCCGCGCAAACGGGCTGCGCTATATAAAATGTAAAAACGAAGGTTATAAACCCACAAATGTGGGTTTTATGCAATACATGGATTTACAATGCGGGGACCAGCAGACCAAAAACAACATAGCCACCGTGTAGTGGTTGCTAAGGGGGGAAGCTGAGTCTAAGACATGTAACTAAGCATTAGTAGGCAATCTGATGCAAATGAGTGTTAGGATACTGAATTCCACTGTCACATAGCAAATGAGCACATTCTGAGTAGTGTAAGAGATACATAAGGGGGAGGAACAGAGTAGGAGATAGGTGACATCACAGGGGGGAATGGCAGAAAGAAATGCAGTTCATTGGAGGTCAGAGTTACATGACAGATGTCAGACACATATCATGGAAAGAGGAGTGCCACGACATAAGCATGGGAAAGTCAAGAAATGGAAGGTGTACACTGTTGCCTACACCAAAGTTTCTTGCTGGGCGTGCATGCGCACGTGTGCGCGCCATGAAGCGCGTGTAGGACAGTGTGCGCACGTGTAAGGCAGACTGAGCATGCGGGAGCGTGTTGGGATATGTTTAACACTGTTTGCGCTGGTGTGCATGCGTTTTAACCCGAATAAGCAGATTCTCAACCGTGTAAGCATGTGTGCGCGCGTGTAGGCCACTGTGAGCGTGTTTCTGCTGCTATGCACGCTGCTCCCCCCTGAGGAAACAGAAAGGAAAAAGGAAGCGATAGAATTAGTAGGAAGCTAGCAGGGAATACTGCTGGAACTAGCAGGTGAAAACAATTAGAGGCAGGCAATTAGACAGGCAGAATAGTAGCTCAGCCCAACACTTAAAACTCTGCAAACAGCAGTGCAAGATGTTTCTCTCAAGAGACACTGCAAGACAGGAGTAAGCTATTAGAAGTGAAAACTGAAAAAGCTGAACTCAGAGCAGAAATGTTAGGGGCTGCCATAGCTGTCATAATGAGACATAGGTGACTTGCTGAGGGTGGTGACAATGCAGATGGTGCCAGACAACCCACAGTGAGGAGACGGACAAGAGTATACAGGCCCAGGGTTACCTACCACGGATTACATGAGCTAGAGATAGTAGAGCACTATAGAGTGGACAGAGAGCTCCTGCAGCAAATAGTGGAGCTGTGCAGGCCACACCTCACACACAGAACCAACAGAGGGGAACCCATCCCAGTGGAAACCAAGATATGTGTTGGCCTAAGAATACTAGCAACAGGTACCTTCCAGAGACCAACTGGTGATATGATGGGGATATCACAGGCATCAGCCTCCAGGGTACTGCACCAGTTCCTGGATGCCATGTCAGCACATGTCAGTGATCATGTATATTTCCCCAATGCCCGTGAGGTATTGGCCAGCAATATGCGTCTCTTCCAGCAAATAGTGGAATACCCTGAGGTAGTGGGTGCAATAGACTGCACGCAAATACGCATCAAAGCACCAGCCGGTGAGCGGGGTAGGGCCTACATTAACCGCAAGGGCTTCCCCTCCATCAACTGCCAGGTCGTGTGTGATGTCCAGGGCATAATAATGAATGTGTGTGCTGGCTGCCCTGGGAGCTACCATGATTCCCACATCTGGCATTTGACTCAGCTGTACCAGACATTTGCCAATGGGGACATCCCACACGGACACCTAGTGGGGGATGCAGGTTATGCACTGGAGCCGTGGCTGATGACACGCACACACACCTGAACAGGAACGCCATAATGAGGCACACGCACAAACACGTAATGTAATAGAGCGTGTGTTTGGGCTGCTCAAGTCACGGTTCCGGTGTCTGGACACATCTGGTGGAGCCTTGCAGTACACACCAACTACATGTACCCAAATTGTCATGGTATGTGCTATGCTACATAATATGATCTTCTGAAAACAGCTGCAGCAGGACCAGCATAGGGCTGGGCCAAACAGCCCCCCACCATTGCCAAGGCCATCACAGGCAGAGCGTGACTCGGAGGAGGAACAACCTGAGCCTGCCCCAGTAGGCAGAAGGAGGCGTGCCCAGTATGCCCTGGCCTTGGCAAAGAGGCAACGCATAGCACATACACTGGCTCAGTAGGAACCCTGGGAATGATACCCCCTCTGACTCACTCAAATAATAACAGGGATGCCTAAAATGACATGACCTGCTCACAAACATGTACAGGGAGTGTAATATGTGCATCCGACAGAGGCAGCCCTGCAGCACCACCTGAGGCATGAATGCCATGTGTTAAGTAATGTAACACCATGTACTATATGCACACCTGAGGACCGTGACTAACATCCTACCCTCACCAAGCATCATGCCACAATATGACAATGAGATGATCAGTTGCAATAATTGGCTGAAGTATTGCAGTTAGTCAAAGGGGATCCAATGTGTGCCAGCCTGGGATGACGTGCTGAGCATGACATGATGCTCCACCTGCTAGGACTGGTGTGCACCTATCAGTGCAGGCCGTATGGATACTGGCAAAGGCTGTTGTTACCCACAGCGTGCCCTGAATAGGTAAGGCTCAAAACACAAACCTACCTCCATAGGTATCAGAAGGGATAAGAACCTAGATGTAATGCTACCCAATGCCAGAAGTCTAAACAGCAAGATGCATGCAGCCTAAACTCACCCAGTATGGAGAATGTTGATATCTGTGCTGTAACAGAAAACTGGGTCAAGGCTCACAACAGCACCCTAACACTACCAGGTTACACCTCATACTGTGCTGTACAGCCTCAAAACATGGAACAAGCTACAAAAGGAGGGTGACTAGCAATAATTGTCAAGGATAACCACACCCCCATGTTGGTACCACAACAAGAAGCAGCATGGACTAGCCATGGTCAAATAACAGTGGCTAAAATTGCACCCCAGTTTATAGCCTGCTACAGACTACCATCCCAACACCAGGAACTGCACCTGGCCTATGTTGGAATACATGAATATATCAAGTCCTCCAAACCACATTATATTGGGTGACTGAAAATACCCAGACATAGACTGGGAGCATTATACTAGCTCCAACACTGTAGGACAAAAGTTCATAGAATCCATAAACCAAAATGCCCAGGAACAACGTACCACTCCCACAAGAGGGGTAAGCATACTGGATGTGATAATCAGCAACATGGGTACTGGATGGTAAGATGAGAAGTGTATTGCTCATTGGTAAGACCAGACCATAGAGTAATCACACTGGATATATACATCCTGACCACAGTCCCTGGCCAGAAAACCACAGTGAAAAATACGTGTAAAGCAAAAGTTGCACTCCTCCAAACTGATGTGGAATCCATTAAAGGCCCTGTGCAGGTGCAAAATATGGGCCACACCTCAGAACCTGTTATACAGGCATTCCATGAACACTGCCAGGAATGCTTGGATTATGCAATCCTAAATTAAAACAAGACACAATGCCATACACGCAGGCATCTGGCATGCTGGACACCAGCCATAACCAAACCATGCAAGAGAATGAGGAAGCTACTACATGATAGATCAAACATAAAAAAAGAAGTAATCACTGATCAGTAGTATGGCAATAAAATATGTCCACACATGCAATCCACTAAGGCCAGCTACAACAAGTTGAATCTGTGAATCTTGAGGCAATGTTACACCTGCCCCAAGTACACAGACAACCCTCAACTCCCCCCAAGAAATACAAATATATGTGAGAGATGCAACCATCTATCCAAACTGGAGGCTGAGCTCCCTCAACTCAGTACTCCCAAAACTAGTCAGGAGGAGAAGGTAACCACACACACCATGAACCCAGTCCCACATAGACCTATCACAACTGCAAACCAAAGACATAAACACAGAAAAACATTCCCAGAGGCCCAAATTACAAACACACCACACCAACAGAGGCCTCCAAAGCAGACACCCAATCAAACAACCTCCAAACATAGCACATGCAACACATAGTACACAAAGCTGGTGTGCCAAACAGTCACAGGCCAGAAGGAGAAACAACATGCCTGATACAGTTGTAATAGGTGACTCCATAGTGAGACACACTGCTGTCCCGCACACCAGACTGAACAAGGGAAAGTGTACAGTAAGCTGCCTGTAGGCTGCTACAATACGCCACATAACACAAGTATGCAGGTCACCCAAAAGCAAGTAGAAATATGATGCAGTCATAGTCCATGCTGGTGTGAATGACCTGAGATGTACCTCCACGGACTACATGAAAAGAGACATAGATGAGCTCTCTGATTATGTAGTCCAGGCCGGTATGACACTGACCGTTTGCAGCATCCTACCCTCACCAAGAATGACGCCACAGTACAAACACGGAATGATCAGTTATAACAAGTGGCACAATTACTGGTGTCATTCCAAGGGGATCCAATGTCTGTCTGCATGGGATGTCATGCTTGACAAGCCACGCAGCTGTTCCAGGGATGGCTTGCACCTGTTACCCCTGGGCGTCTGGATATTGGATAAGGCTTTTGCCACCTCCATAGAGCCTTTCGTAGGCAAGGCTGAAAAGACTAACCCACCACCTACAAAAGATAAGTGGAAAGAAACATAAGGGTAATGCTGACCAATGCCAGATGTGTAAACCTCAATATGCATGCTCCTGAGGCCCTCCCCAGTATGGAGAACATCGATGTCTGTGCAGTGACAGAAACCTGCTGCAAGCCTCCTGACAGCACACCAGCACTACCAGGTTATACCACATATCATGCGTTATGGCCCCAAAACCTGGAAAAAAACATAAAAGGAGGGTGAGTATCCATATTCAGCACAGACACCCATACATCCAGGTAACTGACAATGCACAAGGCATTGGAGTCCACCCATGTGCAACTAACCGTAGGCAAGACTGCTGTACAGTCTGTAGCATGATACAGACCACACTCTCACACACAGGAACCCCACCCAGCCATCCTGAAGACACTGGACAGTATGAATGTCCCACCAAATACCAAACAAGGTACTCACAAATTACCACATAGGTGGTAAACCATTATGTATGGAAGGAGTAATCAGGGACCTAGGGACACAAGTGGACAGTAACCTGTTATGTGACACTCACATTGCCAATGTGGCTAGGAAGACTGTCTATATTGGACACCGTATCATGAAAGGATTCACATCTACGTCAACAGAGGTCATTGTGCCCCTATACTGTTCTCTTATCAGACCCATAATCTAGTACAATGCCTCATTTGGGATGTACCTTACCTGACACCTGCAGCAGTTAGAAAGACCTCAAAGGTACCTCACCAAGAGGATAAAGGGTCTCAAATATATGTCATATGCTGCCTGGCTGTAGACACCCCAGCTGAATGCAGTCACATACTGCCAACACAGAGGCATTGTATGTCTGTTGTACAAGGCCATGTCCAACACAGGAGTAATGGACATGCTCCACCCCAGAAAACTCAAAGCCATCGGAGCTGTGAGATTGAGAGATGTCAACCTCAACACATAATGAAAGAGGATGTGCTGGAGGGACAGATGCATAACCCAGAGGCTCCCCACACCCTGGAACAGAATCCCACTCCATGTTAGGCAGAGCCCCTCACTGACACTCTTCAACAGGAATCTTGCCAAGTGGATGGATGATCGTAGATTTACACTGGGGGTCTTCACTGTGTCATGTCCAGACAGAGGCACAGCAAAGCAAATCATAAATGGCCATAATATTCACATAGCAAGGGGTGGCGAAAAAGCCACACACACTCTGGCTAGGCTTACAAATGCCCTAGGGTGGATAGCCTAGTATGAACCTATGAACCTATGAAGATACAAATTGTACAGGACACTAAGGATAATCCCAAGGCTTCCACAACTGATGGTAGGAACTGTGTTGGGAATTCACAGATATGCTCTGAATCACACAAATATTACAAACAACATACCAAACACACACACATATTGCCAACATACATCCTGACAGGTGCAGTGCAAACCCCCCCCAGAATGCAAAATATCTATCCCAGCAGACTGCTGGCCCCCTGACATTGCAGATGCTGAGGTAACAGCCAGCATCTACAAAGCAAAACACACAGCAGCAATGGTATGAGATGGTGCCCTGGGCTGAGTCCAACATGGACCCCAAGAAGAATGGAATGCCAAATCACACTAATGCTCAATGTCAGCCTTACCACAGGATATGTACCAAAAGAGCAGTGTACAACAACAGTGGTCATTCTCAAAAAGGTGTTGCCTGAATGGATACTGAAAACTACCACCCCAGAATCCTGAGAAGCTCGGTCTGCACAGCTATGGAAAGGATCAGCATGTACCGCAGACATAAAGATATTGGGGACCTACTGACAACGGACCCTACCCAGTGTGGCTTTCTTAAGTGCAGATCCTGCCCCTAAACATGTTTGACTCATTTGAAACAGTCATTAAGGTCATTGATGAGGGCAATGTGGTCCACACAGCGTAGCTGGACCTTGCAAAGGCTTATATACAATATCCTACGTGTTCATTATAGATATGCTCACCAGCTTAAATATAAACCCCTATGTCAGTAGAGGGGTTGCAAACCAGACCAAGGACAGAACTGACATGGTCAGACATGCTGCAGCCATGTCAGACTACAAACCAGATATAACTGGCATCCCACATGCTTGGTCCTGGGACCTCCCTCGTTTGGTATATATGTCCCATAGGTACAGGCCAACATGGAAGGACTGTGTCTGAACATGTTTGCAGAGGACTACAAACTGCCCACCATATCTGACCCTCCAGCTGACAAAAGCATCCCACAAAAGGGCCACATAGAAACAGACAACTGGTGCCATAGCCATGTCAGCAAGCTAATTGCAGAAAAGTGTATAGTCAACCCCCGTGGATATACAGTAAGTGCCCACCAATTACCACATAGGTGTTAAACCATTACGTACTTAACATGTAATGAGAGACCTGGGGACACAAGGTGATAGATATCCTGCATTGGACAAACATGTGGCTGTAGTGTTTACAGAAACATACCATATACCCACCTAATCATGAAGGTTGTCAGATCTAGATAAGGGGAGGTCATTGTGGCTCTGCAGTCATCCTTCATCAGCATTACAATTGACTACAATAGCCCCTGTGGGATGTACCTCAGCAGACACCTCCATCAACTGTAAAGTCCCCAACAGTACCTCACCAGGAGTATCAAAGAGCTTGCACAGATGCCATGTGTTGCCTGATTAAACAAACTGCAGCTACACACACTGCCATACTGCCCACCCAGAGGCAAGCTGTGCCTGATGTATAAAGCCATGTCCAAGCTGGAATCAATAAACATGCTGCACCTTGTACAATCTGAATGGCAGTGAGCTATGCACATGAGAGACCTGAACCCCAGCACTGACATACATAGGACAAGCTGTACTGCATGATCCATAACACAGAAGCCACCCCACTCATGAGTAAACTCCCAGTACAGGCTATCCATAGAGTCACTCATCGATTCTCCTCAAGAGGAATCTTGATGAGTGGATGGAAGATGGTAGGTTTACCCTGGGTATCACTGTTATGTCACAGGTAGACAGAGGCACAGTATACTAACCATGACATATGTCATGGCAAACTCTTACAATGTGTGTCGAAGGACAAACACACTCTCCGACTAGCATTAGAAATGGCCTAGGGCACATCGCTAGTGTTTGCAAATGTACACCTATGTTGTGGAATACACTACCAATGTTGGACAAGCCTGGTTTAAGTAGTTCATATCTGAACATAATGCAACATGGTCAGATGTGCACAACTGGCCCCTAACCAGGCTGTTGTGCTCACTATGGAAATGTAAAGCAGTGATAGGACTAAAGTCCAGGATACTGTCCATCACAGTCAAAGTACTGAACCAGTACACTATACGGTACTACAGTGTTAGGTCAGTATGAAAGGATGTTGACAACTGTATGCAAAGTATCCCATGCAAACCCTGCAGGCACAGTATAATCCCTGTTGTGTTCACACATAAAGCAGTTGGACAGTAACTACACAACATGACACACAACACACAACCATAAACGGGAGATATTTGTTGAAGTTCACACTCATTCACAAATGTGGTGGGCTGCAGAGTTCAACATATGGAAAGCTCACACTGGGCATGCTCACACACTTTGATAAATGAGACATATGTCAGACAACATGCCATGGGAAGGCTGAACTGGGCATGCTCACACACTTAGGGCAAATCTCAGTTTAGCAGTTGGCCACACATATCTGGTATATGTACGTGGTATTCCAGGAACCAACCACATTACAGCAATCTGCCCGGTGCACACAGTTAAATGACTACAGAGACATACGTGATATAATGGATCCCTCCCATATGCAAACATCTTCCACAGATACACAAGTTGTTCATACAAACAGGGAATGCTATGGCAATAAAGACCTGCAAACAGTCTGTCAGCAACAAATAATGTGCATTTGACAATTAAACATATGGGTGTAGAGGTCAACACTAGGCTGTTTGCCCTAGGGAATGACAGCTTAGCCAGAGTGTGCTTGGCGTCTGCCTCCCCAGTACAGTAGGCTACTGTGCCACTGTAAAGTAGGTCACATAAGGCACCGTGTGAGGCTAGTGTGCTGTGCCTCTGTCAAGCAGGGACACAGTGGAGATCCCAGGGTTTGAATTTGCTAAGCCACAGCCATGTTGTTGGTGTGTGCTGGAAGAGGGTTGCTGAGGACCTCTAACAGTAGGTGGGCATCAATAACAGACTGAGGGGAGCTTTATCTGCATTGTCTGGACAATTTCACTGTCAACACTGTGTCCTGATGATTATGAGGGATTGAAGTGTCGTGCTGGTACTGTTCAGAGATGTCCTCCCTCTGTGGGCTACTGCTCTGCAATGTATTAGCTCACTATGTTGGACACCTCATATATGGCTGGTGTACATCTGACAGGTGTCCTGTTGTGGAGCAGTCATGGGTATATTTGGGATAGCATGATCAATGCAAACCTTCCACATGCCCATAGAATGCAATTGTCAAGGATTATGCAGAGTGGCCTGTATACTCCCACAACATGGGTCCTTTGAAGTCTTCAATCCCAGTCTTCACAAGTGTAAAGTCTGGTTTTGATAAATACAGTTTGTTTGCAGTGACAACCTTGCCTGGGGGTGGGGATGGCATATGGATGGCCAGGGAAAGGTGGGTATGTTCAGATATCCACAATGGTGGTCTACCTCTGGTGTGGAACAGTGAGTACCCATGTTGTAGATGGTCAGGTGCAATATGTATTCCCCCTTGTGGCTGTGGTGAGTGGTTCTGCCATAGCACATGGACTCACAAATTGTAGTGGCTGTAGGGTAATGTTGTAGAGGCCTGAGTAGTTCCCACACACAATATGCCTGTACCTGACGTTAACAACTGGAATGGTGTATGTGAACACCTGCATATCTTGGCACTGTGCCCAGGGAAGCAAAGTGTGTGTCCTGGATGTGGGAGGGGTGGTCAGGACTGGTTGTGTTGTGTGTTACAGGTCCTGTGGTCATGAAGCATGGTATAAAACATAACCTGCCAGTGCGATGTGCATATCTGACCCTGACTTAGGTGGCTGCAAATGCATATATATGCTATCCCCCACCTGACAGGTAGTACTAGATGTACATACCTCTGTAGAAATAATGATGTCAGCACCCTATAAATACTGCAGGTGCAGAACAGATGCCCAGTAATCCAGATAGTGCGCTCTGCTAATGCGTCTTCCTCAAGTGTCATAATATAGTTAGGTAGGGGTTTGAATCCTGCAAATGCTCAGTGTGTGTGTGTGTGGGTGGGTGAGTGGGGTTGGTGTGTGTGCAAGTCTGTGTGAGGGAAATGTCCCTTTTGGCAACTGGGAAAACACACTACAGGATGCACATTCCCCTTTCTAAACACTGATGATGTCAGCACCCTATAAGTACAGCAGGAGAAGGAAAACCTCCCAGTGATGCGAATAGCGCGCTCTGCTAATGCATCTGTCTCAAGTGTCATAACATAGCTAGGTAGGGGCTTGAATCCTGCAAATGCTCAGTGTGTGTGGAGAGGGTTAGTGTGTGTGCAAGTCTATATGAAAGAAATGTCCCTTTTGGCAACTGGGAAAACACACTACAGGATGCACATTCCCCTTTCTAAACACTGATGATGTCAGCACCCTATAAGTACAGCAGGAGAAGGGAAACCTCCCAGTAATGCGAATAGCGTGCTCCACTAATGCGTCCATCTCAAGTGTCATAGCATAGTTAGGTAGGGGTTTGAATCCTGCAAATGCTCAGTGTGTGTGGAGGGGGTTAGTGTGTGTGCAAGTCTGTATGAAAGAAATGTCCCTTTTGCCAACTAGGAGAACACACTACAGGATGCATTCCCCTTTCTAAACACTGATGATGTCAGCACCCTATAAGTAAAGCAGGAGAATGGAAACCTCCCAGTAATGCGATTAGCGTGCTCTGCTAATGTGTCCGTCTCGAGTATCATAACATAGTTAGGTAGGAGTTTGAATCCTGCAAATACTCAGTGTGTGTGGAGGGGGTTAGTGTGTATGCAAGTGTGTATGAAAGAAATGTCCCTTTTGCCAACTAGGAGAACACACTACAGGATGCACATTCCCCTTTCTAAACACTGATGATGTCAGCACCCTATAAATAAAGCAGGAGAAGGCAAACCTCCCAGTCATGTGAATAGTGCGCTCTGCTACTGCGTCCGTCTCGAATGTCATAACATAGTTAGGTAGGGATTTGAATCCTGCAAATGCTCAGTGTGTGTGGCAGGGGTTAGTGTATGTGCAAGTCTGTTTGAAAGAATTGTCCCTTTTGCCAACTAGGAGAACACACTACAGGATGCATTCACCTTTATAAACACTGATGATGTCAGCACCCTATAAGTACAGCAGGAGAAGGTATGTGGCATGGACAATGACTGAGTCATATGTGTCCATGTCTCTGACTGACCTGTATGCTTGTGTTATGTGGTGGACCATAGTGCCCCATGGGCATATCACTATGACCTTCACCTTGTCCAGCCTGGTGAGCGTGACCTCACTGTACCGGACAATAAAGGTACCTAACACAACTGTGGCAGGTGTGTTGTCTAGCCGTACAGGCTGTGACTGTTTGGCACACAGGATTTGTGTGCTATGTGTTATGCGTGATGTGTTCTGGCATAACGTATGCCTGTGTGCCAGCTGCAGAGGTGTCTGCCGCTCAGGCAGGATGCTATTCTTAGGCTCCACGAATGGCCCAGTGTGTTCACGTGCTTGTATTGCTGTCAGTGTAGGTCTACATCAGACTGGTATTGTAGTCACTGTAGTATTTCATGCCACCTGACAGGTTATGCCAGTACTGGGTTCAGAGTGCTTAGTCCCCAGTTTGGCTATATGGTTCCATCTCATACATGTGTTGTACGTCCATGTGTAGGGGAGAGGGTTGACTGTGTACATGTGGCAGCTGTGACATTGCCACATGACCCACATATTCCACAACTGTACCATAGAGGTGACTGACAACTGACCTTTGCACATGCTACCATAGTATTGTGATTGCCGTGGTGATTAACAGCACATAGGGCCAATGGGGAACAAGGTACATAGGTTCATAGGTTCATAGGTTCATACTAGGCTATCTGCCCTAGGGCATTTATAAACCTAGCCAGAATGTGTTTGGCTGTCGCCATCCATTGTAAATATATCTTGCCATGTCCTTTTTCGAGGTTAGTATACTGTGCCTCTGTCTAACAGTGACACAGAAGTGATACCTGGGGTAAACCTACAATGTCCCATCCACTCATCAAGATTCCTCTTGAAGAGAGTCAATGAGGGACTCTGCCTAACCTTGACTGGGATTTTATTCCAGAGTGAAGTGAGCCTCTGGGTTATGAATCTGTCCCTCCAGCATGTCCTATTTATTTCAGTGCTGAGGTTCAAGTCTCTCAAGCGTGTAGCTCGATGGGATTTGGATATTCTCAGGTGCAGCATGCCCATTAAGTTTGGGTTTGACATGGCTTTATACATCAGGCACAGATCGCCTCTGAACAGGCGGTATGCCACAGAGTAGAGCTGGGGTATCTTTAACCGGTCAGCATATGGCATCTGTTTGAGCCCTTTGATCCTCTTGGTGAGGTACTTTTGGGGTCTTTCCAGTTGCTGCAGGTGTCTGGTAAGGTACATCCCAACAGTGGCATTGTACTCAATTATGGGCCTGATGAGGGATGAGTAAAGAGGCACGATGTCCTCCCCTGATCTAGATGTGAATCCCTTCATGATGAGGTGGGCTATATAAAATGTCTTTCTAACCACTTTGGCCACGTGGTTGTCAAATGAGAGATTGCTATCAACTTGGGTCCCCAGGTCCTTAATTACTTCTTCTGTACATAATGGATTACCACCTATGTGGTACTTTGTGGGCACTTTGTTTTTGCCAAAGGGGATGACTATACACTTTTTTGCATTCAGCTTGAGGCCATGGCTCTGGCACAAGTTGTCTGTTTCTATGAGGACCTTTTGGAGGATGCTTGTGTCAGCTGGAGAGTCGATTATGGCATCCAGTTTGCAGTCATCTGCAAATCTGGTCAGCCACAGTCCTTCTGTGTTGGCCTGTACCTCCAATAAATATATACCAAACAAGAGAGGTCCCAGGACTGAGCCTTGTGGGACACCACTTGTAACTGGTTTGGAGTCTGGCATGGCTCCAGCAATTCTAACCATGTGGGTTCTGTCCTTGAGCCAGTGTGCAATCCATCTAGTGACATAGGGGCTTATATTTAAGCTGGCGAGCTTCTCTAGAATGCCCGAGTGGGTTATTGTATCGAAGGCTTTTGCGAGGTCCAGGTAGGCTGTGTGGACCACCTTCCCCTCGTCAATGGCTTTGGTGACTGTTTCAAAGAAATCAACCAGGTTTGAGAGGCAGGATCTGCCCTTAACAAAGCCAAACTGGGTATGATCCAGTGTCTGTAGGTCCCCAATATCTTTATTTATGAGGTCCATGATGATCCTTTCCATAGCTCTGCAGACCGAGCTAGTCTGGCTTATGGAGCGATAGTGTCCAGGATCCGTTGAGGCACCACCTTTCTGTAGAGGGACCACTGTTGCTGTACGCCACTCTTTGGCCACATATCCTGTAGTAAGGCTGGGATTGAACAGTAGTTTTATGTTTGGTTGTAGCTCTTCTTGGAGTTCATGTAGGACACAGCCCGGGACACTGTCTGGTCCCATTGATGCAGTGTTTATTGCTTTGGAGAGGGAGGCTCTTACCTGAGCATCTGAGATGTCAGTGGGGCAGCACTCTGCTGGGATAAATATTTGCCCTTTCGGTGTGGAGGGGGGAGAGAAGTTTGCGCTGAACCTGTCAGCTAGAATGTTGGCAATGTCTGTGGGTTTTGTGTTTCTATTGACATTTTGGACTACCTCTGAGCATATCTGGGAATTACCACCGAGGTTCCTAACATAACTAAAGAAAGCCTTGTGATTATCCTTAGTGTCCTGTGCAATTTTCTCTCGAAGCTGGCCTTAGACAATCTTATGAGTGCCCGTAGTTATTTGCTAATACTGATCAGTGATGCCTTCCCTTTTTGGGATTTTGCTGTATCATTTATTAGCTTCCTCCTTCTATTGTGTAGTTTGTTTATGGCTGGGTCCACCAGACAGGACGTCTGCCTTTGGAGGATTGGGTCTTGGTTTTATTCGGGATCGCATGATCCATGCATTCCTGAAGGTGTCCATAGAATGCGTTTATAGAGGAATCTGCGGTCTGGTCTGTAGTTTCCACAGGCCCGAGGGCTTTGAAGGTTTCCACCTCAGTTTTGAGGAGTGTGAATTTGCTTTAGAGAAGTTGTTCACTGTGGCTTTCTGGGCAGGGGGTGGGGTCGGGATGTGAATATCCAGTGAGATTAGTTTATGGTCTGATCTTACCAGTGAGGGATACACTTCTGGTCTGGAGCATAGAGTCCCCATTTTGGTGATGATCAGGTCCAGTATGTTTCCCCTTCTTGTGGGAGTGGTAACAAGTTGTTCCATAGCATTTGAGCTCATATATTCTAGGAATCTTTGGGCTAGGGTCTTGGAGCTAGAGTCATGCTCCCAGTCTATGTTTGGGTAGTTGAAGTCGCCCAATATAATGGTGGTTGGAGAGACCTTCATATTTTCCACTGTTCTCAGGAAGGCCGAGTGCAGTTCTTGGGTTTGGGAGGGTGGTCTGTAGCAGGCTATAACCTGGAAGGCAGTTTCACCCATTGTTAGTTGCACATGGATAGTCTCTGATGCTTGATGCTTTGCCACCAACCTGGAGGTGTGGGTATCTTTGATGAATATCAATACTCCCCCTCCTTTTGTGGTTCGTTCCACATTTTGGGGCTGAAAAGCATGGTATGAGGTATAACCTGGTAGTGCTGGGGTGCTCTCAGTAGCCCTGAACCAGGCATCTGTTACTGCACAGATATCGATGTTCTCCATGCTAAGGAGAGTTTTGAGTGCATGCATCTTGAGGTTTAGACTTCTGGCGTTGGGTAGCATTACTCTTAGTTTCTTATCCCTTGTGATACCTATGAAGGTGGGTTTGTCATTTGAGCCTTGCCTAACAAAGGCACTATGGGGGTAGCAAGAGCCTTTGCCAATATCTGAAAGCCCAGGGGTGACAGGTGCAAGCCATCTCTAGCGAAGCAGGTGGTTCAACAGAAGATGAATATGTGAGGGTGTAGTGCCTGTGATTAGTTAGCAGTAGCATATATGACTGCTCACGTGGACAAATGCCAGGTAAGTCATATGCAATGTGTCACAGGCAATGTACATGTGAACAGGACAAACAGTGACATTCTGTCAAGTGAGACATGGACATACATATATTAAGCTATGCAGATGTCACTAGGAGTCCACAGAAGCTCTGTAACTATGCATTGCAGGTGGGATCAGTATTCCAGGGTAATTGCAAGCAAACATGCATGCAAACAAAGCTACAGTAAGCAGGGCTGCATGTAGTCCATTGTACAACAAACAAGCTGTACCACTTACAGTAGGTAGCACTGCAAATATGCAGGCACTATGCACATGTACATGGAAATACACAGGTCAGATGGCTAGGGTCCAGTCCCAGCGCACACAAGTGTACAGACCATGTACTGTCAGGATGTACAATAACTGGATGGAAACCCATGTGCTCATACCTGCAGTAATACACATGTCAAATAACAGACACTGAGCCTTCACTCAGTGGTTCCATACTTAGTAGGATGTATGCTACCTGGCCTGCCACCACAGTATCCCTGACATGTATGGGGACTCTCCCTCCTGTGACAGTTAGTTTTGTGTGTTGGGGCTGTCTAGCATGGTATGAGATGTGAGCTTGCAGTGCTAGGGTGCTCCTGTGTGTCCTGTACCAGTCGTGTAGTACTGCACACATATCAACATCCTCAAACATCCGCATTGCAGAGTCCAGTGTGGGCAACATGCCACTTGCAGTTTACATGTCCATCATTGCGTATTACTACTTTAATTACCTTATCCCCTGTGCTACCAATGTATGTACCCTTCTGTTGACATCCTTACCACCAGTATGCCAACATGTGCAGATGATACACTATGGTACTTACCATGGGTGTAGACAACAGTACATGACAATCATACCCTTACTGCATCAGGTATGCTGTGATATACCCACAATTATCTCAGCACACAGTACTGTTAACAACATGATACTATTACTACACATCTATGTAGTCACCCTGTGCATCAGCAACATGTTAACCTGTACCTGCACTGATGTTACAGATTGCAGGAGGTGGCACAGTTTCATCATATGCACAGGGTGTGAACTTGGTATGCCTGAGACAGCCACCGATACCACCGATTGACATGTATGTGTATGTGTGTTGGTGAGGGACAGCAGTACAAGGTGGGGCAATGTTGATGCAGTGTGTGCATGTATGTGGTAGCCCTAGGTGTTGCCAATTCCCATGTGTGTATGGATGCCCACAGTTCCACCTCATGGCTGCCATATACTGGTGTTTGTGGACAGCCACAGGATGTACCTGCCAGGTCATACAGATCAGTGTCTCTGGCCACGGACACGGTACCTGTGCCTTGCAGGGGTGCTACGGACCGTATCCGGTACCAACCCAGACTGGGTACTGTCATCAGAAGCAGGTGTTCATTGACTGGACACAGATCCCTGTCGGGCCTGGCCAGAGCCATGTGCACGTGGTCTCCTGGGGCGGTCTGATGACAGCACAGACCCAGCATTGCTGGGGCTGCTGCTGGCACTATGGGGGTGGCTGCGGCCCTGTTGTCATCCGCGACGACTGACAGCTGCTGCTGTTGCTGGCATACGCCCACGTCGATGCCTCAACCGTCCACCATCGCCCTGGCTCATGGACATGTAGTTGTGGAACCGGTCTAATATGTTCCCACAACGTCTGTCTATGACATCGGTGAAATTACGGATGGCAGCCGCAATGTCACGCATACTGTCAGTCATGGCTGTGCGACATGCTGTCAGCTTCCTCAGACCCTGTCTGGTGTACCTTTCCATACGTGACTGTGCCTGCATGACATCCCGAAACATAGCTGAGGTTGTAAGACCTCTGTGGGCACGTCTGACAGGGGCAGTACACCCACGGATGCTCACACGAGAACCCCTGGGCATCTGTCTGTGTGGTACCATCTCAGGGCCATGCCCATGGCTGCTGTGTGGGGAGGCATGTGCCACAGATACCACATTACCCTGGTCAATGCCCACTGTATGCTGTCCATCACCTAGGGACATTGGTGACAAAGGGTGTATTGGCAGGATAACTGTGCACATTGATGGGGTTGACAGCTGTGTACTGTCAATCGGCTGACCAATGATGGACCCTGGCATACCTTCCTGTGCCATTACACAGATGTCATCATTATCAGTACCCATGGCACCTGATTCAGGTTCCCTGCTGCATCACACCAGAGCAGCACCAGAACCTGTGGGAGGGAAACAGGAAACACAGTTTACAATGTCTACACAATATTACCAGTGATGCACACATTCACACATGCACAGGTCCAGGCATGCACACATGCACACATGCACACGTGCACAGGTGCACACGTGCACACATGCACACATGCACACACATGCACACATGCACACATGCACAGGTGCACCCATGAACGCATGTGCACGTGCACACATGCACACATGCACGCATGCACAGGTACACACATGCACGCATGCACACATGCACACATGCACATGCACACATGCACACATGCACAGGTGCACACATGCACACATGCACACGTACACATGCACACAGATGCACACAGTTGTACACTACTCAGTATGTGTGATATCAACACACAGACACAGACACACCTGCATGCATACACAGTGCACTAATAAGTGAGCCTAATATTACTATTACTATCAAGACTATTAAAGGTATTGTTAATACACACTCACCAGCATGGATAGGCTGCATTGCTGTTACACCGGAGGGACCTGCAGAAGTGAGGAAACTAATGTCAGTGGGCACAACTGTGCCATTGTTACTGAGTATGATACAGGTCAGTAGTACAACAGTCGCCTTTCACAGGTCAGCTGCTGATATTGAGGATATCACACTTGCACATTAAATACTATGATGACAGCTACAAACCAAGGACACACCTCACACATGCATTAACTACCAGTGTACACAACAGTCAACTATACATATGGCATATTACCTGCACGCTCATAGTCTTGCTGCTGCGTGGCTCCAGCCTCCATCATAATGCATGTCTGCTGCTGTTGTTGTTGCTGGTGGACTGTAGCCACTACACTCATGAGTAGTCCCTCCAGTCTGGTGAGTGGGGGATGTGTAGCCACCCCACCACCTGTGGCAACCTGTTGCCTGTGGATATCTGATGCACGATGACGGACATTTCTGATTACATCACTGCAGTGATGTCGTACCTGCTCATATGTCCTATTATGCGTGCCTATGTCATTTACCCGACAGACCAGGTCTTGCCACAGTGTAGCCCTCTCCTGCTGATTCTGGCTGGTGCGGGAAAAGAGTATTGCATAATCCCGCACCAGGCTCTGGTGTATCTCCTCATCCTCAGCTGCGGAGTAAGCTGGATTTCGCGGGTGAGCCATGTTCCTCAAAAAGAAAATAACCTGATATCAGCAATATATGTCAGCAGAATTTGGCACACATACTACACATGCTACTCGACTGTTATGATACAACATATCTCACATATATATCATCTGTCTGTCTATTGGTGGATACACATGTAAATGGCCAGGTATCAGTGCTCAGCCAGCAACTGTGCAACAGTACCTGGCACACTCCATATGGCATACTACCAAACCCCAGCAGTCAGAACACTGATTCAGGTCCAGAGCACCTCCTCACTCTGGGGGTTGTATCTAGGTACTGTATGGCCTACATCATCAACTACTGTGAGCTGACCACAAACTAATTGCCCTGGATATACATATCCCACCTCCACCACCAGCACAAATGACTATAGTGAATAACATTGCAAATGCAAACTTTACACTTTGTAACAGTGACATGGTATCCTTTCACCCACTGGGCCAGTGGAAGACACAACCCACAATGCTGACCCCTACACAAATGCTTTCTACGGACATCTCCGAGAATGCATGGATCATGCAATCCCATATATGACCAAGACACTCTCCACAAAGGGACAGCATCCTGTCTGGTGGACCCCAGCCATAGACAGATTGTATTACAAAAGAAGGAAGCTACTGCAAGACAGAGCATAATTCCATAAAGGGAAGGCATGTCTGAGCAGCACTAGTAAGGATATATTTTCCCTCATACAAACATCCATGGGCAACTTTGAGAGGGAAATCAAGAGGGACACTACAGATAACCAGAAGGCCTTCTTCAGTTATGTTAGCAACCTGGTCAGAATCCCTCCACTATGCTCATAGTTAGTACACAACAACAAATAATTCACTGAAACCACAGATATTGACAACATTGTGGCAGACAGGTTCAGTGCAGGTGTCACCCCTCCCTCTCCCCCAAAATAAGACATAGTTATCCCAGCTGACTGTAACCTCCCTGTCATCACAGATGTCCAGGTGAGAGCCGCCCTCAGGAAAGCAGAATACACAACATGACTGGGACCTGATGGTATCCCCGGTTGCATGCTACATGAACTCCAACAGGAGCTAAACACACATATAGAAGTGCTATGTAACACTAGCCTGCCTACAGGATATGTACCTGTACACTGGCGCACAGCAGCAGTGGTTCCACTCCACGAAGGAGGCACCTCAACATACCAATACAATACAACACAATACAATACAATACATTACAATACAATACTATACAATATGCTATTGCCCCTGGGACTACAGCAGCATACTCTTCTGCTACCCTGACATTGTGACACATGTGGTGTGATGGTACCTGCTGCTGTCACACAGTTACACAGGGTGACTCATATGGCATATTACCTATCTGACTAACATTCAGCAGGGGTATGTGTGACATGTACTCATGGGGAGTCTTGCTTCTTAACACTGTGTGGTTTATTGCAGGGTATGTCTTATCTGTAGGTAGGAACCTTTACCTCCACATGTGCTCTCTATTGCAGTGGTACGGACGACACACAGCAGTCATTTAGGTTGTGGATGGTGTGAGGTGTTACTATGGTTGTTGGACATCTGTCATGGGTGTGACTTATGTATGTAAATCCAGGTGTGGTAACCTCTATGTGGGTAGTATGTGTGTACTCTGTGGTGTTGTCAGTCACTGTGCATTCGTAATGTGTTTGAGTGCATTGTCACAGTGTTGTACATGTCACTGTGTCCTTCTCCATATCTGTAGCTGTCATGTGAGGTACATACCATGGCAGCCATTATGTGGTGTGGAGGGGTACACTGACCTACATGTCCATAGCTGACACACCATGTCTGCTGACACATACCATGTGCAGGTATTCCAGGAATAGTGTGCCACTATGAATATCATTGGGGGGACTATTGTACACATTTATGACCCTGTTCACCCCTGACACATGCAGTGGTGGGCAGCCAATCACATATCTGGTGGTTACTGGTGTAGGTGATCTGAAATGGGGTATAGTACTCCAGTTTTGACACTGGTGTTCACTCCATGCCTTTGTCACCAGGCACCTGTTGCAATACATCTGTACACATGTGCCTCATTCAGAATATATATACATCTCTCTCTCTCTCTATATATATATATATATATATATATATATATATATATATATATATATATATGTATATAGATATATCTATATGTATATATATATATATATATATATATATATATATATATATATATATATATATATATATCTGTATACATATACACATATATATATTGATGTACATATATTGCTATAGATATGGAGAGGGTGTGACACAGAGGGGTGAGAGTGACAGAGTGGGTGGGACAGGGTGTGTTGAGGTCGTCATATACAGTCATACCTGTAGATAGTCAGATCAGTCTGTCTATGTATATGTATCTACATATATCTATATCTGTATGTGTGTATTACATATATATGTTTGTACATATTCTATCTATCTACATCTGTCAATGTATTCCTACATCTCTCTCTATGTATGTATACATATATGCATATTATATATATATATATTAATATATATATATATATATATATATATATATATATATACATACATGCATATTTTGACATACATACGTATCCATATGATAGACAGGTATATCATCATGTTTGTCTACCATACTGTATACACACACTAACATACTGCTAAACATACATAACTGTGAAACCTACTTTGTACATTGTACTACAACCTACATTCAACCTACATTGATATGTGCACATAGATGCTCTCACATACAAATGTATGTACAGCCTTCACTGATAGTTGCTGTATGTCCCCTGCCCTTTGCACATCTTCATATACATATGGATACAGAGCAATGACACATATGGAGGGTTCACAGTATGTGGCCCTTTATAGTATTACTTTACATTACCTGTGTTTGTCACAGCTGCTTGTGTTGCTGTCTGGTTTTGTGTCCTTCTGCTCCACTTGCCAGTTGTCAGCTTTCAGGTGGCTGTTGCTGAACAGTTTTGCTTGTGTATGTTTAATTTAAATTTTCTCTGTCTCTGTCTCTGTCTCTCTCTCTCTCTCTCTGTCTTTCTCTCACTTTCTCCTCAGGGTGCGATGAAAGTATTGCATGTGTGGACTAGGAGTACAGCATACTTTTGTAGGTATCTGCATATGTCCATGTGATGGCCTCTGCACCGATTGTTAGCCAGCATTTGCTAATTGCATGCAGCCAGTTGTGTACTGATTGCAGTTCTCACTGTGATTTCAGAACAGTGCTATAAAAAGATATGTGAGATAGGCATAGCCCTTTCAGATTTTAAGGGCAGGGACCATGCTGGTATGCTGTGGACAATGGTCTGTGAGTGTAAAGGTTGGTATCTCTCTCATATTTCCAGCTGTGTTGTAGATTAACATTTCTCCATTCATTTCTCCAGTTTCCTGTACTAACTGTGTATGTACACTGACACCTACGACTACTACTACTGTTAATGTGTGTGTGTGTGCTTTCCTTGCACTTTTGCTTGCACTTTGTTGCTATGGCTTCAATATTTGCCCTTTACAGTCACTACTTGTATGCCTGCTAGGTGTCCTGACTGTAGTGTACTGCTGTGGCTTTCCTATTTTCCATGTACATTCACACCTTGGAATGCTTGCTATATCTGCTAGGGTGTTACAGCATGCAGTGTGGTCTGGCCATGGTGTGGGCCTTGACATCTATTAGGGTATTTCAGTATGCTGCTGAGCAGGCCCCAGAGACTCTCAGGTGCATCTGTTATCTGTCTCATGGAATGGTACACATCAGTGGGGTACACCCATTAAATTGTCTGGTATGCTGCAGTTGTGACTGTGGGATAGCATGAGCATATGTATTACTACACTTTTTCTGCCATGCAAGTGGTGCATACTTTCAGGGCTCCATAGTTACCATTGCATGTGTTGTAACACCTTTCTGCCTACTGTTTGTACATTTCACATGGAGTCTGTGGGGCATCCCTGTAACTCATTCACTGTTGCTATGTCTAGGCTCTTAACTATTCAAATATGGTGGTGTCAGACCTCTCATGTGTACAAATATTTGCAGGTTGTCCACATTTCTACCTCATATTTTGGTCAATATGTCATGCACAGCTTTTTCTGGCAAATCACTCTGGGCTCAAATCATAATATAGTGACAAACATTTAAGTTTCAGACTTCATACCCTTCCAAACATCCCACAAAATGCAGAACCTGCTATTCTCTGAACTGTCTGTGTTTGTTGTAACATTATTTGTAATGTGTCCCTGGTTTTGGCCCTTTGCTCCACATATTTTATTACTTGGTCCGGATGTGTTCCTGTAAGAGGTTGTGGGGTATGGGCAGTGATTATCCTCCTGTGAGTATGTGTGTGGCTTGCATGGTGCTACAGTGACATTATTACCTACTAGCTACCAACTAGCATGGCTGTTTCTGTTCACACACTACTATCATAGATATCCACTAGATTTGACAGTAAATATACATGACATGCTTTGTGTACTACACATCCTATATTCCCTCTACATTCATTCCTACTATTACATGATATATTTATTTTAGCACAATGCTCTTGTATAACAGTCATGGCTTAGTGGTAAGTCATGCAGACTACTGTTTCCAAGGTCCTGGGTTCGGGACTGACAGTGGGATTTTATTTTGCTTTTGAACTGACTACAGGACCTGTCAATCAGAGTGATAAGGCACTTTTAAGCAGTTGTAACCAGGTTAGCACTGGTTTGCGCGGAGCTCACGCATGCACACTGGCGTTTAGCTCCGCGCACACACGCGCACACCCGCTTACAACCACTTAAACGTGCTTACTCTTGCGCACACCCGCGCTATTTTCTTTGAAAGAAATGAAAATGGGGAGACAGGAAAGTGGTGAAAAAGGGGTCACAAAGAGGATAAGACAGTAGGGAAACAAGCTCGGGTTTTGCAGGAGGGATGTAGGTAAGGCCCATAGCTGCCCATTTCTTCATCAGCAACAGCTGTGCATATGTATGTAATTTGGTGTGACATTTGAAACCTTCCACCCCTGAGAGAGGTGTCAGGACAACAATAATACTTGTTGTACAGCCAATTGTAATTGATAGTTTCCATGTCCAGCAGACATATGTGCGGAATGGGCAGCTATGTATGGGGCATAATTTTTTTGTGGGTACAAAGTGCACTTTTTTTTTTTTTCAGGTGAGAGTGGTATGTCAGGTGAAGGAAGTCGGTATAGCTGGGGAGGTAGGTTGGGTAGGTCAACAGACAAGACAAACAAGACGCATACAGGGGCGGTGTATGACATGTGTGGGGGGTTACACAATTGACGGGGACGGAGGTTTGGATATCCAGAGCTTATGAGCCCACAGATGGCAACAGTGGAACTGATATCCCCACCCATGGGCAGTTGCCACTGTTCCTTCACTGCCCAGAATGGGGCTGTGCTGGGGGCTGTGTAGGCCGGGCAACAGGCATGCCCGTAAGTTGTGCCACCTGTGCCTCAAGCTGGCGTAGGGGCCCAAGAACAGAATCCCGGATCTCCCTACGCACCACAGTCCGGACGCTATGGAGGGTGTGTGGTGGTTCTCCTCCGGCCACACTTGCAGAGGGGGGACGAGCCCCATCCCCTGCAGCGCGTCCACCCGCAGGTGGCACAGGTCCACCGGAGGAGGGTCCAGACTGGGCACTAGTGCCAGGTGCACTTGCCAGCTGAGGTTGGAGAGGTGGGTCTGCTGGAACTCACCTTCCCTGTTGTCCTATGTTTTGCATTATGTCATGACAGTTTGGGTTAGTAACATACAATACCATTCGCAATTAGTTGTAACAGCATGCATTAGTATTCCCATTAACCAAACACCCAGATATTCACACCATTGAACAGCGAGCATAACACATGCATAATTGGAACAGCAATACACAGTCCAACAACATGCAGGGTTGATTGATGGCAACAGGCCATCAGGTTTGGATGTATGAACAGGGCAGATGCATCAACGTACATGCAAATATTTATGACCCAGCAGGACAAATGTCCAGGGGTGTTAATTGTGATTGCACATACCAATTTCACGTGGAATGGATTATATGTGGTTATAGGGTGGGGTGAAGAAAATAATATTAACACCTTCGAATACCAGTACATATGCTGTACATTTCTAATAGCTACAGATATATACACACTACTGTTCTAACTACAGTTTCCTATATGATAACTACTTAAATTTGGTGATAGGACTGTTACTGCTACATCAATATACATTTTATTGTTATTCATACAGGTTCATATCTGGCTTTGTTCAGCTACATCATCCTGCTACATTTGCTTTATATAGCTATAGACAACTGTAGATGTTTGATATTTCAGACAATCATACTATGTGCATTTTGCAGACTGAGAGCAACATATCCAGATTTTGGGATACACATTCCAGCTGCAGCAACACTTTGAACACATTTTGCAGTTTGGTTCTACTTGTCACATTCATTTAATTCTGTACTGACTGCAGTATACTTTATTCAGGGGTTATTACTACTTTATTGGTGGATTCATAACTCTTTCTCACACTCTCTCACTTGTTTTCATTTTACTATTCAGGATGGTACTTACTTCTAGGCTTTATTGACATGTTTTACCTATAGTTATTAGAATCCTTTCCAGCAGTCTCACTTCTGTCATGTTTCAGTATTTCATCAGGGATATATTTCACACATGTGATTTGCTCATCTTCTGCAGCTGTACTTTTCAGCCTGCTGCAGGTTGTGTACTATTATATTACAGGTGGGGCATCTTTATTTCAGACTTTATTTCAGAAATTTTCATTTTTCTGTTTGGATTACAGACTGCAACACACTTTTGTAATCAAGCAATACTTGCAAACACTTTTACACTGTTACTTGCACATTTTATTACTTAGTGACTACACTGCACTCTTTTGCTAACTGTCATACTTTTATATTTCTTTACAGTTACTGGGAGTGGATTACTGACCTGCCTGGTGGCGCAACCACACCAGCCTATCTCCATAGGCTCTGTGGTTCGCAGAATGGACACCTGCAGCTGTAATATAAATGAAGTAATACTGGAATACACATCTCCATAATATCAGCTAATTTAATTTCTTACATACATAATTAAATGTAACTTAGCAGTGGGGCGTTGGGGATTTGCCGGGCTTCCTGGATCCAAAGGTTCAATTGGTCCTGCTTGCATCTCTTCAGGTCCACATGGTGGTGACGGACCTGCTCACCAGTCCTTGGAATCCCTGTGGCACTGGTGAGATCATGAGCCAACCGGTCCCACGCCTCAGCCCTATATGCTCCCCACAGGACCTGGCCCTGCATGAGTTGGGCCTCATGATTGTGGACAAGGAGCCAGACCATGTATCTGGACTCCTCATCGCCCCACCTCTGTGCTCGAAAGCAACTACCCTCACCTACACCTGACATTCTGGCTGCAAGTCAGTTCTACAATCATTTATGCTGTGTATTCTCGCCTATGGGGCTTATATATGCCGTTTTTCCCTCACTTATCTGTGATTGGCCATTTTGGAATTGAATCCACTTCACAAAACCTGCTTTGTCATGCTCCACTTTCTATTCATTCCTATATATGTGCTATTACTGCATTTCTGGGTACAGCTGTTGTGGTTTAGTGGTTCAGTACCTTGACTATGGTGCATGGTATCCTGGGTTCGAACCTGCCCACTGCTTTTTATATTTTATGACTGTGTAGACAGGCTAGGGGGTGTGTCTGTGTAAAGGCAGTTTTGTTACAGCTTGCTCAACGTTGCTCATCAGTTAGCTTGTTAGCGCAGTGCACAGCTCCGTGCAAATGGGGTACGCTGGTTTACGCGTCATTTGGCTGTCATCACGCATATTATGCTCAGCTCAGCTAGGGGCACCCATTTCAGTGTGTTAAACCACTGCTCAGCTACGGGCACTCATTTTGCACCTGTTAAACCACTGCTCAGCTACGGGCACTCATTTTGCACCTGTTAAACCACTGCTTACCTACGGGCAGATGCACTCACCTTGTTAAACTGTAGCTCAGCTATAGGCACATCTGGCATTTTTTATTGTTTTGTTACCTCACATTTCTTCAAAATAAATGGACTATTTCATTACATTTTACATAAAATGTGATTTTATATGTGTACATATTTGTCAGGGACTTGTTTCATGCTTATTTTACTAAAAGTAAAATTGATGTTGTGGGGGCTCGAACCATGGATGCCTGCTCTTCAGCCGACGTCTCTACCGCTACGCTATTGCTTCTTGGTTTACTTTGCATATTTAGTTCTTAAATGCTTTCCCACTGACTGCTAACTGTGGCTGTGCTACGGGCACGCCCGCACAAACGAGCGCAGTCATGGGCAAACATTTTTACGATTTAACAAAAATATATAACGTGCTCATTTATATATTTTCTGTTCATAGTCTGTGGGGGCATGTGTTGTGTTGTGTTTATTCACATTTACATGGACTCTGTCATGGGTGTTTACTTTGGGCACTTTTACTCTTCTGGGGGCGTCTCCGCTTGCAGGGCTTGGCCTACGGATATGCCCCCTACTGTCTTCCACGGACCGTGTTAGCCTTAGGTGTGATTCAGCATGCTCTCATGAATATGCAGAGCATGCTGACATCACTCCGTTTAACTGCAGCCTCCGTGTAAGAGTTATAACTCTTACACGGAGGCTTCGTGAATCCTTGCCAAGGTTTTAGATGAACAAGTCAGACACTGGGAAGCTCTGACAAAATGAGAACAGTCTCACAAAATGATAAGGCTGTTATGCCATTGGGATGAAAGATTTCTATGCAGTTAAGCTTTTAAGCCAATCAGATAAACACAAAATAAACCTTCCACCAGCAGATCCTAACTTGATGGGTTGAATCAGTCCTCTGCTCTCACAAGTATGTAGAAAAAATTCATCTTAATGTAAAACTGGTTTTGAGCTCAAGTGCAGTAACACATGCTGTAGTAAGTTTACAACTCTGAGAAATGTTCACAAATACAGAAATACCAGCAGGATGAAAAACCTCTTAACAAAACAAACACTAATCCTTCTGTCAGGAATTTTAAATTCAGATGGAATGAATCAGCCCTCTACTCTCACCTAAGTGCAGAAAGAAGAAAACAGCTTAATGTAAAATGAACTAGTTTTGAGCTCAAATGCATTAACAAATGCTTTAGTAAGTTCACAGCCCTGAGAAATTTTCCAAAGTACAGAAATAACAGCAGGATGAAAGACTTTTAAATGGTTACTCTCTTAGGCCAATCAGAAAAGCACACAATAAGCCTTCCACTAGCAGTTCCTAATTTGGATGAATTCAATCAGTCTTCTGCTCTCAGCAGAGTGAAGAATAAAACCCTCTTAACTCATTCACTCCAATGGAACTCAGGATGTTTGTACTGTAACTTCCAATGGGTGGAGTCTAAGCCTGTTGACAGAATCAAATTATGTCCTCACATTTCAAACAAATGTTCATATCTCTTGAACCATAAGGGTTATGAAATAGGTATAAATGTCAAACTCTAGCACAAACTATTTTTATAGTGGTACTGTTCTTTAGGTTCTAAGTCTTAAACCAAATTTTATAAGTATCAGTAAACACAGTAACTATTACATTTGTAATATATTGTAAACAATTTACAATATCTCAGCTACTACTGAAGTTACACACATACTGTCAGCAGCATTTTACTCACCTAACTGAGAACTTTCATATGAGGCCAAGGGGTTATGACTGTGTTACTTGGTTATTGAAATATTTAGAAAAATGTGAAAACTATATCTATATAACTTAACATCATAAAAACAACAGTTAATTAATGCAGTCGAGTTTGCCATTGTGCAAGCTTAAAGGTGAAATATTTTAAAACTTTGTACATAGCATGGTTTTGGAATTATTGATGCAAATATGAACAAGGAATATTTAATGCCTGGAGACGTCAGTGGGAGTTAACTGCCGATACACCTGGAGGCGTCACTCAGATGTAATGAGTTAATATAAAAAAGACTAGTTCTGAGCTCAAGTTCAGTATGCTTTACAAATAATGGTAGAACTCATGCCATATCAGGAATTTTTAGAAATTAGTTCAGAAACCCTGAGAAAAGTTCCCAAATATAGAAAATGTATGCAAGTGAATGAGAACTTTTGCAAACAGAGAAAAGCTTTGTAAAACTTAGAAATATTTTGGCAAACTCAGGAAAATATTGGCAAACTCATAACAATTTTGTCATACCAGAAGATATTAGGAAATAGCAGAATGCTGTTAAAACAATCTAAGCTCACTAAAGTAACAATCAGATGGTGTGTCTTTAAGAAGTGCAAGCTGAAAAATAATGATAAATGTAACCAAATCAATAAATGCAGTATAGAACTGTTAAATAGCATTGAGATAGAGCAAGTGGGAAAACACAAACAAACAAAAAATCTTATTTCAGCTCAGCTTTATAGGTCTACAGAATAATTTAGATGAACCCAAAGTCTTGCAGTCACAGTTGTCCAAGTCAGGAACAGGGAAGCTGTGAATAAATGAGCAGAGTCTCAAAACTGTAAGGCTTTCATACCAGCAGGATGCAATACTTTTACAAGGTTAAGCCCTCAAGCCATTCAGATAAACACACAATAAGCCTTCTACCAGCATTATCCAATTTGGATGGGTTTAATCAGCTCCTACCATTGTGCAGAAAAACTCTCTTAATGTAAAATAAACTGGTTTTGAGGTCAAGTGCTATAACAAATACTTTACTAAGACCATAACCCTGATAAGTATTTCCATATAGAGAAATACAAGCAGGGTGAAAGACTTTTACACTGTTAAGCCCACAGGCCAATTAGATAAACACACAATAATATCACATAAACACACAAGAAGCATTTCACTAGCAGTTTCCAACTTGAATTGATAGAATCAACCCTCTGTTCCCACCAAAATGCAGAACAAAACTTAATGCAAAACAAATTTATTTTGAGCTCAAGTGCAGTAACAAATATTGCAGCAAGTTTACAACTCTGAGAAAATTTCCCAAATAATGAAATGCCAGCAAGATGAAGTACATTTAAACAGTTATCCTTCAGGCCATCAGATAAAGACATACAAAGACTTCCACCAGTAATTCTTAATTTTGATGGGTTGAATCAACCCTCTGCTCCCACCAGAGTGCAGAAAAAAATCTCTCTTAATGTAAAATTAACTAGTTTTGAGCTCAAGTGCTATAACAAATCCAATCTAACTAAACACAGAACTACTGTAGTATCAGGAAACATAGGAGAAAGTTCACAAATAAAAAATTATGCAACTATAGGAGAACTTCTACAGACACAAAAAACTTAGAAACATTTTGGTAAACTCTGGAGAACTTTTATGAACTCCAAACAACTTTTTTAGTATCAGAGGACATTAGGAAATATTAGAATACTGATAGAATGATCTAAGACCAGTACAATAACAACCAGGTGGCACTTTAATAAGTACAGGCTGAGAAACAGTGTTAAATTCAACCAAATCAACAAATACAACACATAACTGTTAAATGGCAGCGAGGTAGAGCAAGTGGGAAAAAACAAACAAAAAAATCTTATTTCAGTTCAACTTTATAGGTCCACAGAAGAGTTTAGATGAACCCAATGTCTTGCAGTCACAGCTGTCCAAGTGAGGAACAGGGAAGCTGTGAATAAATGAGCAGAGTCTCAAAAAATATAAGGCTTCTATACTAGCTGGATGAAAGACTTTTACACAGTTAAGCCCTCAGGCCAATCAGATAAATGCACAGTAAGGCTTCCACCAGCAGTTCCCAACTTGAATGTGTGGAATCATTCCTCTCTTCACACTCTCCCCCCACCAGAGTGCAGAAAAGCCCTCTTAACATAAAACAAACTGGCTTTGAGCTCAAGTACAGTAACAAATGCTTTAGTAAATTCACAACCATGAGAAATGTTCCCAAATACATAAATACCAGCAGGAAAAAGACATTTACACATTTGAGCCCTCATGCCAATCAGGTTAACACACAATAAGCCTTCCATCAGCAGTTCTCAACTGTGTTTGGTTGAATCAGCCCTCTGCAAGAAAACAAATACTCTTAATGTAAGACAAACAGGTTTTGATGTTAAGTGCTGTAATGAAGACTTAACAGTTAAAGGCAGAAATCCTGCAGTATCAAGGTCCATTGGAAGTAAGTTCACAAACCCTGAGAAAGGTTCCCAAATACAGAAACATGTATTCAAACATAGAAGAATGTTCACAAACATAGAAAAACTTTGCAAAACTTAGAAATATTTTGGCAAGCTCAGAATAATGATTGCAATATCAGAGGATATCAGGAAATATCAGGATACTGTTAAAACTGTTTAAGAGCAGTACAATAGCAAACAGATGATATTTCTTTAACACATGTAGGCTGACAAATTAGTGACAATTCAGCCAAATCAATAAAAGCAGCACATAACTGTTAATGAACACTGAGATAGTTAGACCAAGGCCAAAACAATAATTTTTATCAGCTTTGTAGGTCCACTAAAGATTTTTGATGAACCCAAGGTCTTAGAGTCACAGGTGTTCAAACCAGGCACAGAGTAGCTCTGAATAGATTAACACAGTCTCACAAACATGTAAAACATGTATCCCAGTAGGATGAAAGACTTTTACACATTTAAGCCCTCAGGTCAATCAGATAAACACACTATAAGCCTTCCATCATCTGTTCCCTAATTGGATGTGATGAATCATCCCACTGCACCCATCAGAGTGCAGGAAAAAAACTCTTCATTTAAAACAAACTGGTTTTGACCTCAAGTGCCATAACAAATGCTTTACAACTAATGGCAGAACTCATGTAGTATCAGGAATAATTGGAAATAAGTTTGCAAACCTTGATAAAAGTTTCCAAATACAGAAAACTTTATTGAAACATAGGCGAATTTCTACAAACACAGAAAAGCTTTGCAAAACTTAGAAATATTTTTGCAAACTCAGGAGAACTTTGACAAACTCAGAACAACTTTCCTTTATCAGAGATGTTAGGAAATATCATAGAACTGTTAAAACGATCTAAGAGCAGTTCCATAACAAACAGATAGCATTTGTTTAACAAGTGCAGGATGAAAAACAGTGATAAATTTAACCAAATCAATAAATGCAGCACAATACTGTTAAATACCACTGAAATAGAGCAAGTGCAAAAAATATATATATATACTTATATATATCTATATCTATCTCTCTCTCTCTCTCTCTCTCTATCTCTCTATATATATATATATATATATATATATATATATATATATATATATATATATATATATATATATCTATATATATATTGTATACTTATATTTGTAGGTCCATCAAAGTTTTTATTTTTTTATTTTTCTTAGGAATAATTGGGTCATTTCAAGTTGGCCAAGGTCTTGGAGATGAACATTCAGAAGAGGGAATTATATTTTATGATGTTGCAAATGTCGGAAAATATGATTTCTTTATATGTAGAGGTTATACTTGTATAAATTTGACAGGCTAAGTGGAATGATTTTCATACTATAGTCAGTACACAGTAGTCAAAGGAAAGCTTATTGTCAATGAGTACGGCCATATATCTATTCACTTTACCAATATAAAGGAGGGGTCATGTTAATGTGATAATCAGCTGTATGGATTTGTTTACCAAAAGCAACTATGCAAAGTCAGTTTGAGATTTTGATGTCTGTAATGAAGTTTGTAATAGCACCCAGCTTGCAGTCATTGGCAGACATGGTTAGTCATTCTCCATAGCATTAGACTTCACAATAGAAAAATACATGTCAAAGAGGAGGAGGCTAGTCTGAGCCTTGCAGGATACCACTTGTGATATTTCTTTATGAGGAAGAGGTACCATGCACAATTGATGTTGGCATGTTCTGACTGTGAATGGATTTACTGTTCAATAAGTCAAAAAGGGATTCATTTTCTGCCAAAAGAGATTGTTAGCAAAGCCAGCATGGGGGAACTGAATTAAAGGCTTTAGCTAGGACTAGATAATCAGTGTAGACCAAATAGCCTATATCTAGGGTACTCATCAAATTGAGAAGATTAATAAACATGACATATTCTTCATGAACCCAGATTAGTATTAGTCAAGTGTTTGAATGTAACTTATGTCATTATTTAGAAATTTTACAATGATTCATTCCTTGATCTTACAAGTGATACTGGTGAGGCTAATAGGCTTATAGTTTTGAGTGACTGCACCAGGGGCACCTTGCTCATAACACAAGTGACTGTGCCAGGGGCACCTTGCTCATGATACAAGTGACTGCACCAGGAGCACCTTGCCCATGACACAAGTGGCTGCACCAAGAGCACCTTGCTCATGACACTGCATTGGCACTTTTCTAGATCTCAGGTAAATACCTAGTAGAGAGGCTGAGGAAGAATTTTGTATTTATTTATTTATTTTACATATGTTGACCAGGTGTGTTGGACTGAGCTAAAGGCCTTTTTCAGTGGAGGCCTGGGGAGAAAAGCACCAAACAGTATAAACAATTAAAATAGCATTATGGTAGTCATGGCACAGAATAAATAAAATGAATATAAAGAGTCAAGGTTTTTCTCCCTTACTGCATAAAAACAGAATGCCAGGTAATTTCCATCTATTTTCTCTACCCAAACCAATGTCCCTCCAAAAATAGCACAAAGCAAATATTACCAGAATTAAACCAGACGAAGGCACTGCAAGCGGTGCCTGGCAGTACGTATGACAAAAGGAGTGGCATTCAATAAACAAAAGGGGTTAGAAGGAGGAGAAATGGAGTCATGAAATGCAGAAAAATACAACATAAAAGGCAACAGCAAAGCAGGCAAGGAATCACAACAGCAAAAGCAAAGTGAACAGGATATGTACAGGGCAGGGAATAAAAACAAAGCTGCAAGACATACAACATTAAGCGCCATACCTGACTCAAAGACTGGCAGCTTCACTGAGCAGTATTTCACAGATCTGCAAAAACTATCATGAAAAATGTAACACTACACTTTACTCTACACATTGAGGAAGGTCTGCTCTCCTTTGCTCAAGAAATACAGAGACAAAACATAATAGAGGAACAAAAACAAAATAACTTTGAACCTTTACTGAGAGTCTGATGCATGGCATACAATATTCACATCTGGAAGATGTGCAACTGTTTATTTCTAGGAAAAACAGTGGCTTAAGACATTGAATAAAAAGTAAACTTTTATTGTTAACTATTCAAGAATCTCCAAGCACAAAACATGCTAGAGTTTGCTGGAGAGCCATGAGCATGGACACAATTAAGCTCAGGAGTTGTACAAATACTCAGGTAAAGACACACAAGATAATCATATTTCTAACTCTCCTCATATACTGCCAACTGTTCCCTGCCAAGTTGTAAAAACTCTATACACCATCTCCTTGTTTACAGTAGATTTCACACGAAAAGGCACAGAAAAATTATGGAAATACTATACAACTATGAGGAATGTCACAGTGAGAGAGAAGTCTTGGGAGGCAAGGAGCTTGGGATTTTAAGTTTGTAAAAACAAAAAGAATTAAATAAAAGGGGTGTTTCACAGCATGATTTTCTAGGATATAGATACTGCTGTACAATTTTTTTTAACTATCCGACTGTGCTGAAGAATAGGTTCAGGAGGTTTTAAGCAAAGTTGTGTTTTCACTAATGTGTACACAGTCTAGTATGTTGTTTTGGCCACAGAGTCGGCGCATTTTGTTTTCAATGTTTCCAATAAGACTTAGTTTAATGTCATTGGGATGGAAGGGTGTTTCTAAGGATAAATGGAAGCAAAGGTGTGCAGTTAGCATGAAGTTAGAATGAATTTTTTACAAGAATAGTGTTGATGATTTCCTAATCTAAATATATAGGTTTATATTTAGGGAGTGAGGTTTGGGTTTAGGATATGAAACAACTGGGAGTTTTACATTTAAAGAACAGGGATAATGATTATTCTGATTATAGTAAGGATGAAATTGGAAGATTCAGTATTATGGTTAGGCTGCAGAATTTGGAATTTTCATTAGGGAGTAACTAAAGCCTTAAGATTATATCGTGATTTGGGCTTATAGATAGATATTTACTGGGAGATTTAATTTAAGGGGGTGGGGTATATGACAAATTGTAGGAAACAAGCTGGAGTTTTAGGATATATATTAGGAAGGCAGGTTTGGGATTAGGTTTAAGAAGCAGGAAGGTCTGTTAAATTTAATGTTTGGGCTCTGGGTAGGCAGAGGTATCATAGGATTAATCAAGTTGCAATGAGCGGGAGAGTCAAAAGATAATGGCACACAAACAGTTGCAATCGACTCTTTCTGTCTCTCTCTCTCTATATATATATACATATATATATATATATATATATATATATATATATATATATATATATATATGTGTGTATATATAAACAATATATATATATATATATATATATATATCTATATATATATATATATGGGTCTACTTTAAAACGCCGACATGTAAAACACAGACGACAAGAACACCGAGACCAGAAGATCGACAACTGAGATGACCGACAGTTTAAAAGCCCGACACTGAGAACACCGACATGTTAAGGTAAGTGTGCGATAGTGACAGATTTTAGGGTTAGGGGCAGGTTAAGTGAGTTAGGGTTAGGGTGCGGTAAGGTAAGTGTGTGATAGTGACAGACTTTAGGGTTAGGGGCAATGTAAGTAAGTTAGGGTTAGGGCACGGGTTAAGTGAGTGTGCAATAGTGATGGACCTTAGGGTTAGGGTTTGGGTTAAGGTTAGTGCATAGATAGTTGTGTATGTAAGGTTTAGTGTAGGTTTGTAAGTTTTTTGCTGTGCTTGTGTTGTATGTGTTTTTTTGGAAAAGGTATTGATTTTGTTTTGTTGATTGTTGGGATTGTGGTTTGTTGGGCATGTGAAGTTTTGTGCTTCTAAACTGTCGGTCATCTCAGTTGTCGATCTTCCGGTCTTGGTGTTCTCGTCGTCAGTGTTTTGTGTGTCGGTGTTTTAAAGTAGACTCATATATATATATATATATATATATATATATATATATATATATAGATCTAGGACTATTGAACAAAAGTTCAATAGTCCGAATCCGCAATAACCGAACGCACTTTAACAAAAGTGCTTTCACCAAAAAAGCGCTTTCGTTAAAGTGAATTTGAAAAAAAAAACAATGGATCTTCTTTTATGCAGGGGTGAAAGCCCCCCTGCACCCCCCCCCCTACTTTTATATTCTCACTCCGAGGTCGCACTACAGTGAGGAAAAGGGAATTCTCCCTTAACCACACTGCAGTGCGACCGGCATAACCAGCATACTTAACCGAAAGTGTTGCTTCGGTGAACAGCACTTTTGGTTTAGTATGTTCGGTGATTTCTGCTTCGGCAGAAAGTGCCGTCAGGTATCTGTACAGATCCCACATATATATACACACACACATATATATATATATATAGCTGCAAGGACTCTAAATAGACTCATTATGAAATGGCAAAAAGACAAAAAGAAAATAAAAAGATTTGGAGGCAGGAAAAGGTGACAAGGGAGTAAGCAATCCTTCAAGAAATATACTAAAGCAAAGTATGACTACCACATGGAAAAGATTTCCTGTAAAGGCCTTTTTGGTTTCCAAAAGAAAATGATATATAAAACAAAAGAGATGAAGCAGTTTATAAAAAGTAGAAATTCCACAAAAATGCACCAAGAACATTGAGTGAGGGCAGCACTTAAAAAAAAGAAAATAGATATAAGGAAACAGCTGTGATATAATCAAAATGTGAGTTATACTCTGAATGATCCATTGAAAACTATAAGTTCAAGGCAGAAAAATATTTGCATATGTATTGTATATCAAACTTTACTTAAAATTAAAGTTTATCCCCAGCATTCAGCAAGCTCTGCACAGTATGTAGGAATAGTGCAGGAGATGCTGCAGGCAATATGGACAACGTGCGATCCAGGAACAAGCTTCCGGGATGTGCACGAGTACTCCTCCACTATTCCTGCAAGGACACAGCCCCTGTATGCTAATTACCCCATTTGCTGGGGAAAACCATGCAAATGAGGTGAATTAGTGATCCAGGAAGCAGGCAAGTGTCTGTGTAGGAATAGTGTAGATTGCAGAAATGCATTCAGCCAGTAGTTGAATACATTTCTGCAAACTACAAAATGGAGGCATGACAGCTCATAAAAAAGCATGGATTATAAGGGTTATGCATGCCAGTGGCCAAATATATGGCCATAGGCATGAAAAATAGTTTCAAAATTATAAAAAATAACTTTTTATTTTTGGCCAATTTCAGCCGTTTAAGCATAGGGCAGAGGTGCACAAATGGAACTGGCCTGACAATAAGAAAAAAAGCTGGAAATAAGCTTTTAAACCAAAATCATCATTTTGCCATAATAGTCAATGGCATGCATAATACAACAAGACCATGGAATAGTGGTTGCTAAGGGGGAAGGCTGAGTGTCAGTTTTGTAACCATGCAACCTCTTTCTCTTTGACAGATTATTGAAAACTAATTACTAATCTTTAGATGATTTAATGTTATGCTACTACTGACCTAGTATAAAAACTGTAAGTGCCTTAGGTATTTGTTGTTCTTATTACCAAATGTATATTCTTATTTACTTAAATTTTTTATATGTCTCTTAATGTTGATTAATGTGTGGAGCTTTTCTCCCCGGGCCTCTACTGAAAATGGACATATATCCAGCTAGACTAGCCCGGTTAACAAATGTAAAATAAAATAAATAAATAAATAAATTAGCAGTCAGTTCTATGCAATGAGGGGAATAATACTGAATCACAGATTTCCCCTCAGTGCTAGCTTGCACCCAACCATGTAGGTGCAATAACACCATGGTCTAAGCCTAAGAGCTAGATGACCTCATGAGGGCAATTTCATGACTGCTGTAAGCTTATTGGAGCACAATGGCCCGTGTTTGCCCTTAGCTAAGCACATCTAAAGAAGGGGATGTGTCTGAAGCTACCTAGCAGTATTTACATTGCCTAAATGGGTGTGTATGTCGCACACTGTGTTTTAAACAAACAAAAAAAATAAATAAATAAATAAATAGAAACAGGAAATAGAAGCTCCATTCACATCTGAGCACTGGGTTTCCCCGGCGCACCTTGGGGCTTAAATGGGAAGGCAATAAGAAGGGAAAACAGCAGTAGGAAAGTAATTAAGGAGAACTAGCATAGCTGGCAGGTGAAATGTATCAGAATCAGCCAAATACACAGGCAGCAGCCCAGCCCAGCACACTACTATAAACTATGCAAACACCTTTCACTCTGGTTTTTCCCACAAACTCTACACCACCGGTGTACACAAATGGGAAATTTTACCTAACAAAACTAGCAAAATTATAGGGGCTGCTGTCACTCTTATACATCAAAGCTCCACCCGGCGAGCGGGGTAGAGTCTACATAAACCGCAAGGGCTTCCCCTCCATCAACTGCCAAATCATGTGCGATGCCCAGGGCATTATGGGTCTATATTAGAACATCGAAGTTTCAAAACTTTGAATGTTCTAATATCGACCCCTATTCAACGAAAGCTGAAAACATCGAATATACAGAACAGCAAACTTTTTCCTAGGGAAAAAATTTGCTGTTCCAAAACATATACACACAACACAAGCACACCAAAGAAACAGCAATCCACACACATACACCTAAAATTTTACACCTAACCCTGCACTAAACTATACACACACCACTAACTATCCACTTACCTTAACCCAAACCCTAACCCTAAGGTCCGTCACTATCGCACACTCACCTCACCTGTGCCCTAACCCTAGCTCACCTACCCCGCCCTAACCCTCACGTCCACACAATCGCACACTTATCTGACTGTGCCCTAACTCTAACTCACCTAACCCACCCTAACCCTCACGTCCACACAATCGTACACATACCTAACCCGCGCCCTAACCCTAACTCACCTAACTCGCCCTTATTCTCACATCCACACAATCGCACACATACCTAACCCGCACCCTAACCCTAACTAACCTAATCCACACTCAATCGCACACTTACCTGAACCCGACCCATAACTTTCCACCACAGCGCTGAAAATACCGAAGCAACCGAAACGGACAACCGAATTCTTTCCCTAGGAAAAAATTTGGTTTTCTGTTGCTTCAATATTTTCAGCTTTCGCTGAATAGGGGTTGATATTAGAATATTCGAAGCTTTGAAACTTCGATGTTCTAATATAGACACGGCATTATAATGAATGTGTGTGCTGGCAGCCCTGGAAGCTATCACGACTGCCACATCTGGCATATTATGCAGCTGTACCAGAGATTTGCCAGTGGGGACATCCCATATGGCCACCTAGTGGGGGATGCTGGTTACACACTGGAGCCATGGCTGATGACACCCATCAGAAATGCACACACACCTGAACAGGAACTCCATAATGAGGCACACGCACAAACCAGAATCATAATAGACCATGTGTTTGGGATGCTCAAGTCATAGTTCCAGTGCCTGGACATATCCGTTGGAGCCTTGCAGTACTCTCCAGCTACATGTACACAAATTTTCATTGTATATGCCATGATACACAATATGATCTCATGTTAACAGCTGCAGCAGGAACAGTACAGGGCAGGGCCTCACAGCCCCCACCATTGCCAAGGCCAGCACAGGCACAGAGTGACTCGGAGGAGGAACAACCTGAGCCTGCCCCTGTAGGCAGAAGGAGGCATGCCCAGTATGCCCAGGCTTTGGCAAAGAGGCAACGCATAGCACATACGCTGATATGGTAGGAACCCAGGGAATGACACAGCTCTCTGACTTGCACATACAGTAAAAGGGATGCTAAACATGACATTACCTGTGCTTTACCATGTATAGAGAGTGTACTATGTGCATCCAACATAGTCAGCCCTCCAGCACCATCCTCAATACTGGCACAGCCACAAAGGTAAGTCACTCTCCCTATCAATTGCTGAATGGAGTAGTATGTTTTGCTACTTGTATCTATGATATGGATGTGAGCATGCAAGGGAATCGGGTGGCTGAATGGGATGGCAGCAGATAGTAGACACCTATATGGGCAGCATGAAATCCATAACAAATTCTGGCTTCAACAAAGTAGGCAGTACTAGACAAGGTCACAAATCCCACTGCAGGACATGTGGTGGGCCAAATGTATGTCCATAGGACACACACATGCATATCAGTGAGGCTCACATACCCAACAACAGTCTTAGCCAGCAGGACAGGTGTAGATGACCACAAAGAAAGGCTGTGCTAAGGCCTTCACTTGATGGCAATGGAGAAAATCCCCCCCCCAGACCTACACAGACAGACTACAACAAATCAAGCAGTAGGATGTTAGTTTTGAAGGGTAAGAAGTCTGAAACTGAAATGCATGTAGAAAAAAAACCTAAGATCTGTACTCCACTGATATGCCTCTAGTCTGCATGATAGGTCAGAATACAAAATGAAATGGAAGCCAACAGAGTACCTGAAATACCAGTACAGTCATAGCAAATGTTTACAGTTGTCAGGTGTGCCCCCCCCCCCCACAATCCTATGTAGAAATGTAGTAACATGTACATGTGGGTTTAATAACAGTGAAGCAGAAATTACCTGAGCTGGCCCAATTAGCAGGATAGATTGTTGCACATGTACAATTTGCAGGGCTGTGTGTGTTATGTTGTTGTGTGTTGTATATTGTATGGAAGTGGTCAGCATGAAGGCAAGGAGGGCTATGTCCTGGTGGTCTATGGCTAGTACTGTTGATGACAGGGCCATGTTCTGACAACTGCAGTGCCAACTGTATTGCATCCCAGAAAGATCCAATCCAGCAGTCATCCATACTCATTGTTTGGATGTAATATCTGTCACCATCTGAAAGATGGACATGCCATGAATGTGGGCCCAGGCATACACACAGTACACAGGTGGAAGCACCCTAGACAGAGTATATAAAATGTAACTATCAAATACACACACTTTTGGAATTGTACATACAGGTTAGCAGCACATTAGTTGTCTGTGTAGTATGGAATACTGATGTAGTTTGGCCAATCACTGGCAGACCACAAAAGGCACAGTTATGAAGTAATGAGAAACTCCTCAACCGCACAAGCCAGCATAAGGGGAATGTCCCGGGTATATTTGTGAGTCAGCTGCAAGAAGCCTCCATATAACACATGCACTCAGCTCACCCAACCATCAACCACAGATTTATCACAGGTCATATCCCTGCTGTTGGGAATGAGTACAGTATGAACCCCACTTCTGTATGGGAATACCCACAGAATGTAGCATGCTGAAGAGGTGTCCCATGCAGATGTGTCCCTAGCTGTAAGCAGCACCCTGCCAGTATCCACAACAATGGATTTATAAGGACAAGAACTATTGCCATTAACACCTTGCACACCTACCCATTCTCCTCAGGGGAATCCAGTGGCTTGCAGCCTGGGAATCTAGGAGTGATAGAATGCACGGGCCTGCTACATATAGCCTGCCTAACTACCAAATGCCCTACAGTCCTCTGTCAAAGGCCTGTGCCTCACCCATACTGCCAATGTATGTTATCTCATGGGGTCCCAATTAACAACATAACACAGTCCACATAACACACATGTAAGGCCATGTCAACAAATCCCATTAGTATGCCCACCATGTCCTACTGCATGAACTGTGGACCAACCCCTAAATATTGCTGGAATGAAGGGACAACTAGGACATACTCATCATATATCACTTGCATAATGTTAGGAAGAGGATAGAATAATGGGGGGGGGGTGTAGAAGCATGAACGCCATGGAGTGCATGAAGTCAGAAACTCTGATGTGTGCCTATACTACCCCTGCCAGCAAACCCAGTAATGGGCAGCTAAAAATCTGCTCGTAAACCACAATGTGAAGGGGAACTGACCAGCTATATGAGCCCTGCCTCCGGGTAACCTGTGTGAATCTGTATAGCTGAGAGGTATGACCACATCAGTATATGGCTATTCTGTCATGTCGATAGATGTACAAGCAGGGATCCTCAGCCACCACAGTACCAAGGTGCTGGACCCTTTACACAGATCCATCAGCAAGTGCCTGTGGCTCCCCCTCCAGAATGGCATGAGTGTGCAAGAATATGTAGGCTGCAGACCATAATACTGGACACAGCTTCATTCATCTTGTATTCCTCAGGAAATTATTGTGAGCAACTAAGTATATCTGTCAGTAGTTGATGACATAATGCATCACAGTGTAAAACAGTACATATGTCTGAATATCTCTGCTAACACCAAAACCATGTAGCACAAGCATCACAGACACAATAGTTACAGTATCCCACCATCCTTTGCCCATTGTGACTCCATATTGTCAACCTATCTACAGATATCCTGCAGAAACAGCTTGCTAGGTGTAGGTGTAGAACACAAATTTCTGCAGTGGAGTTCAACTTTCCTGTAATGGATTCATACATTCAATACAGAAGGTCATACTCGGCATGCTCCCACACTTAGAGAAATGAAGCCCATGTCTGGCAACAACAGTGGACTATACATATCTGTCAGTCACAGAATTCTGTGCACACACACACACCACATTGCACACCATTCATGCTTTGCACACACATCGGATAGGAGTACACACAAATATCCAAGGACAACAAACTATAATAGGTCAAACATACACAAACAGAGATGTGGGGAAGAGAGAGACAGACAATGACAAAGAGCTTCCCATCATGAGGCCTGTCCCACCCACCACACATCCAAATGGCCAAAATTACATGATGTGCCGATGTCTATCACTGTAGACATTTGCTTCTGGTAGCCCTCAGCACTATAGTGTCTGCGGTGCTTGTGATAACTGTAACATGACAGTACAAATCAGTATTCATCTAGCAGTCATATACCCAGTCCTGTCAAATGTACAGTTGTGTGTGACTGAGTGTTGTGTGTGTGTTTCCATAGGAATGGTTTATGGCCCATTCACACACAATGCACTCCCCGATGCCCTACTTTAGCAAGCCTGCTGATGTCAGTCACCTTGAAATACCTCTTTGGTGAAAGTTCAGCTCTATAAGCTCTGTGGTGCATGTGATAACTGCATAATGCTATAGTGTGACATACTAGTTAAGTAGGAGTTCTAATCACAGACAAGGCAACTCTGAAACTGTGTTTGTCTGTGTAGGGATCAATAATTTTGAGGCCATTCATAGTCACTACACCTCCCATTGCCCTACTTTAGCAAGCCTGCTGATGTCATTCACCTTGAAATACACCTTTGGAAAACAGCTAGTCCTATAAGCTCCGTGGCATGTGTGATAACTGGGTAGTGCTATAGTGTAACATACTAGTTAGGTAGGGGCTCTAATCTCAGACATGGCAACTGTAAAACTCTGTGCGTGTGTGTAGAGATTAATGATTTTTAGGTCATTCACAGTCACTACACCTCCCATTGCCCTACTTTAGCAAGCCTGCTGTCATCTACCTTGAAAAACACATTTGGACAAGGGCTAGCTCTGTAAGCTCCTTTGTGCATGCCATAAATGCAAAACAATGACTGCACAGTTATGGGTTTGAATCTCATCTGTGGCAAGTGTTTGTGTGTGTACATATGTATGTGTGCACCTCAAAGATTTTGGCCCCATTTTCAGCCAGTACACATCTCACAGCATGTCTTTAGCAGTCCTGCAGATATCATCCTATCATCCACCTTACAAGTACCTGTTGCGAAGCCTAAAACATGTCAGGTCAGTGGTGCATGTGATAAATGTGTACCATAATGGTATATAAAGATTGTTAGATAGAGATTTGAACCTCACCCCTGGTAAATGTGTGATTGGGGTAAAATTATTTTTGGGATCTCTCACACACTACATCACCCAATGTCAATATTTACAAGGGCTGGTGATGTTCCTCACATTTGAAGTACCTTAGGATAACATCCATCCAGTAAGCTCCGTGGCAAGTGCAATAAATGTGGTACACCATAGTAGCAATACATAGCTAGGTAGGGGTTTGAATCTCAGTACTGACAAGTATGTCTGTCATCAGTATCCTGTGTGGAAGTTGCTGTGATTGTGTAATGACAGAATGCCTTGTG
>NC_056745.1:1008350806-1008373306 GCF_019279795.1 Protopterus annectens
GGTGTGACAGAGCAAAATGCAGAGGACAGGAAGAAATGGAAACAGATGATCCACTGTGGCGACCCCTAACAAGATCAGCCAAAAGAAGAAGAAGAATCTTTGTTATGTGTAAACATGAGTGTTGTATATACCTTCCCAGACATATCCCACCATATTTATCTATGTGTTTATATAGATATAACAACATACTGATTCAAGACTATTTTCCCTAACAAGTACTACACAATTGTAGAAGTCAAAGCAGTTGTTCACTGCTATTCAGTATGTGTACTGACAGATATATTTGAAAAAAACAACAAACTTTTTCACAGCTGTGATGGCTTAGAGGTTAACTGTGGTGACTATAGTGTACAGGTTCAAGACCTGCAAGGGCTGCTTATTTTGTTGCTAGCCAGAACAAGGACTGTTGGATACAGACTGGTTAAGGCAGTTTTGAGCAGCATTAAGTGGGTTTGTGCAGGTTTGCCTGATAGTAAGTGCTGTTAACATACAGTTAAATGAATAAGTGCTTACACTGTGTAGGCTTCGCTTACCAGTGCACAAATGTGCTTAGCATTTAAATTTAAGCAATGCTCACACCTGCTAAGCATAGCTCAGTCCTGGTAACCAGTGATCACATTCTAGTCTGATAAAATAGCAGGGTAATGACATCTGTAATAAGTGTATTTAATTCCATGTGCATAACATGTTTCTATGTGCTGTCATTACAGTAGCAAGGGGTGTGAGTCTACTGTCTGGGACACCTGACTATATATGGCTTGTACAACAATCTTTTCCATTTTAATGTGTTTCATAAATGGGTAGTATTCTTGGTTATATGCAGTCACACTGGCATGTACTGTATCATTACTTTACTACTGTTAACAGTGCTTTCCCAAGTAAGAGTAAATTTCAGATTGTAGTACTGGAACCAAACACCCCTGCATGCAAAGATGGACTCTGAGTCCTGACTATTGTGATCTTGGTGTGTGAGCTGTGAGTCAGTAAGTATTTGCTACTGGATATTGACCTGATATGTGGATATCAACTGTAGACTACTGTGTGTATAGGATATGTCATTGAGGACTGCTGTCATGTAGTAATGGCATACCTATCAGTGTCAGACGTCTGTCTGTCAAAACATTCATCCTAATGCATAAAAAGTTGGCTAGCTGATGTCTGTCCTCTGTACAGAGGTGCAGATGTCAGGTATCCATCTTGGCTGCTTCAGGCAATCTGTGCTTGACTGACACTGACATGGTTGCCCAGCTGTGTTATGAATGCCACAGCTAGGAAACCCCACCCTGTATGCACCACATGCCATGGATACCTCAACTACACTACCACAGTCAACAGAACATGCTTGGGTACAGGTCTCCAAGACAGACAATGACCATGTTATGTAATATATGTTGTATGCGGTTTACAATCACATAGTCGATCGCACTGTGTGCATCAACGTATGTGCATAAACCAGGTATCAGAAACATTAGTGCGAGTACTATATTGTCGAACCTTACAATAGCAAATGGCCACTATAGCAAGGTTTGACAGTGTAGTGCAGATTGCACTATAGTAGGGATTGGGAAATGTTCCCTTTCCTCAGTGCAGTGCAATCTCGGAGTTTGTATATATAAGTAGGAGGGGTGTGGGGGGTGCAGGGGGGCTTGCCCCCTGCAAAATATGTTAAAATATGCTTAGCAGCTAAAAGAATTTCAGTGAAGTTGAAATGTTCGACATTTGACTTCACTGAAATGCTCAGTTTGGCATTTACTGTGGTCGGTGTTGTGATTTCCAAATATTTTCTTCGGATATATGCAGTTTCGGCCACAGTAGTCTCGAACATGTGATAGTAAACCATTGCATACATGTCAATTGGAGCACCTCACTGGCCCTCTGCAAGAGGCAACCAGATGATTGGATGTTGCATTTAACTCTCACCCTGAGGATCACTCACGTGGCATCAGTTGATAGATGGCCTGCCGACAAATGACAGGTGGCATGATACCACTGTATCCACATCCCCTACTCTTCTCATCTCTCCATGGACAATATCCTGGTACACACCTATGAACACCTGCACCTATGGACCTCAGTAATGACAAATGTGTTAGTATGCATTACTGAGAATAACAGTGTCTGTGTGTTTGTAAACCTGTAGTTGATAATACCCTGCGGGCCTTCTCACACACTACATCCCCCATTGCCATAGTTAGAAATGGCTGCTGCTGTAATGGACATTACATGTATCTTGTTACACTCTTCACCCTATGGGCTACCTGGCACTTGCAGTATCAGCACAACACTGTTGTACAAATGGGCAAATAGGCATGGGTTACTCTCTGAGTCCTGGCAAGCGTATGTATGTGTGCAAGTGTGTATATTTGTAGGATACAGCATTCTGAGGCCACATTCTCCAAATACAATACAACTTGCCATACATTATAAGGGATAGTTATGTTGCTGATAGTAGGAGGGCCATTACAAACAATCACCCTACTATCCCTGTGCTATGTGCAATAGATGTATATCCCTGTAGTAGCACTCTTGAGATAGGCAAGGGGTTGTATTGCAGTCTTGGTCAATGTGTGATTGTGGGTATGTCAGGGTATTATGGGTTTCAGTGAGTAAAATATCCAATGTGGGGTGTGGGTGCTGGGTATTCTGTCTTTATGCCATGGTACCCCCAGTACATATGTCAAGATCCACTGTATGAGGATCACTGTCACCATCAACCATACAGGTAAATGAGTACACTATCCAGACCAATGATGCATGTACTCTGTGCAAGTTATCTGTAGCACTGATAAACCCAGGTCTCTCAGATGTGTCTGTGACTGCTATGTGTTTGTCAATGTGTATATGACAGTATGTCACAATATGTATTGTTCATAAACAGTCAGTACATCCCCCATTACCATACTGTACAAGGCCTGGTGATGTTCTTCACTTAACAAGAAATCTGGGACGCACTTCATCCTAAAAGCTGTGTGGTGTGTGCAATTAAGGCCACACACATTAGTAGCAATAAATACCTAGGTAGGGGTTCTACTCTCAGTGATGCCAAGTAAGGGTGTGTGTGTATGCGATGGGATCTACTTCAGTTTGCAGAAAATACATGTCTCAGGAGGTCATCTGTCCGAGAACTGCCTGGCAAATGCTAATATTTCAAAGCTATCATCTTGTGGAAATTCATTCCATCAAAACTAGTAGTAGATGTGTAAATCCTCTCTTCCCCACTGTATAGCTGTACAGTGATATTGGGGTTGGTATATATAGTTTTGTGTGGATCTTGTGGACACAGCCACAGCACCATCATTGGGGTTATTGTTGTGTGTATCCCCCTGCTTAGTTGGCTGTAATAATATTCAGTTTATGTTAACAGGTTAAGTAATTGTCAACCATACTATCTGGGGTTCTACACCACCCCACACCCTCCAAAATGTAGGGCTGTGCCACACACAAGCACACCTATGTTTACCATGTCAAGGATTGCACTACATTGGGGAAGGGGACATATACCCTCCAAGTACCATCGTCAATGACATTAAACTAGCAGACTGATTATTTACGGATGTGATGTTGTGCCTATTTTATCTTGGTGGAATTACATAGGCTAAAATGGGTTCACTGCAAAAGTACATACATCATGTGTACAGTATTCTCTGTGTATGGCATCAGCACCAAAGCCTCTGTGTGTGTGTGTGTTATACACAAACATGTAGTGTTTACCACCTAGTGCACTTACCATCGTCAACTGTAGAAGGGCTGCTGACATCAGCCACCATGCACTCACTTGTATACACCCCTCAGAACTATTAGCCATGTGGCACATGCAGTAACTGTTATACAGACCTGTTACTTGTGTTCAGATGTACCCAGGATATGGCACAGTCAAGATGCCACCACAGTGCCATACCCCTTGTAGAAAACAACAACAGACCAACATCCTGCTCACACATAGATACCTACAAAACAAACTAAACACATTATGGAGATCACAATCATTCAGTGTTAATAACAGCTATAATGCATCATGGCTGGACAGCTACACATCCTGACATGTAAGCATTAAACTTTACTGCTGAAAACATGTTACACAGCATTACCTTGGTACACTTTAGTACATTCACCCTGTGTATCAGAATCATATTAGCCTGTCCCTGCATAGATGTTATGGATGATAGGGATGTGGCACAGGTATCATCATAAGCACAGGGTGTGTTGTGGGTTTTCCAGAGACCTAGGCTGAGCTATTTGGTTCATAGGTTCATAGGTAGTTACTAGGGTATTGGCCCTAGGGCCTATACAAGCCCAGCCAAAAAGTTACCCTGGCTTTTGCCACCCAAGAAAATTAATTTCCTGTGCCACTGTCAAGCAGAGCCACAGAAGTGATCCCCAGGGTGAATTTCCTATTTCCCATCCAATCATCAAGATTTTTCTTGAATAGTGCTAATGAGGAGCTTTTTTTGATATAGATAGGTAGTTTATTCCAGAGTATGGGAAGTCTCTGGGACAGGAATCTATCCCTCTGGCATGTTCTGTTTATTGTGGTGACATGGTTTAGGTCCCTAGAGCGTGTAGCTCAGAGGGATTGGGCTTTCTTTAAGTGGAGCATGTCCAACAGCTCTAGGTTTGACATAGCTTTGCATGTTAGGCAGAGATCACCTCTGAGTAGGCGATATGCGATGGAGTAAAGCTGGAGTTTTTTGAGACGGTCTGCATAGGGCATCGGTTTGAGGCCGTAATCCTCTTTGTGAGGTATTTCTGCGGCCTTTCCAGTTGTTGTAGATGTCTTGTGAGGTACATACCAAAAGGGGTGTTGTACAATATAATGGGTCTAATGAGTGATGAGTAGAGGGGAACAATGACCTCTTTTTTTCTGGATGAGAAACCTTTTGTGATGAGGTGTGCCATGTAGAAGGATTTCCTGACTACTGTGGTGATGTGATTATCAAAGGAGAGACTACTGTCCACCTGTGTCCCAAGGTCTCTTATCACACTTTCAGTGTTAAGTATATTACCATCTGTGTTGTAGTTCATGGGTACAGAGTTTTTACCAAAGGGGATGACAATGCACCTTTTGGCATTGAGCTTGAGGCCATGGTTTGACACCAGGCATCTGTCTCAGTGAGGCCCTTTTGTAGGATGTCCACATCATTAGGGGTATTTTTGCAGTCATCTGCAAACTTCGATAGCCAAAGACCTTCTGTGTTACCTATATTTCAGAGAAGTAGATACCAAACAGGAGAGGACCTAGGACTGAACCCTGTGATATTCCACTTGTCACTAGTCTGAAGTCGGATTTGGAGTCTGCTACTTTCACAGTGTGGGTTCTGTCAGTGAGCCAGTTGGCAACCCATCTTGTGACATAGGGATTTATACCTAGTTTAGTGAGTTTATCTATAATTCCAGAGTGGGGGATGGTGTTGAAAGCCTTGGCAAGATCTAGATAGGCTGTGTGAACCACCTTACCCTCATCTACGGCTTTTGCGACTGCTTCAAAGTAGTCTATCAGGTTTAGGAGACATGATCTGCATTTTACAGACCTGAACTGGGTGGGGTCCAGAGTTTGGAGATTACCAATGTCTTTGTTTATAAGTTCCATGATGATACAGTCCATGGCCTTGCAGACCAGGCTCATCAGGCTAATGGGGCGGTAGTTCCCGGGGTTCATGTTGGCTCCCGCCTTGTGGAGTGGGATAACCATTGCTGTGCGCCATTCAGCAAGCACAAAGCCTGAGGTGAGGCTATGATTGAACATGGTACTTAGGTGGGATGTCAGTTCATTCTGTAGTTCATGTAGAATGCAGCCTGGGATGTTGTCTGGTCCCATGGATGCTGTGTTCTTGGCTTTGGAGAGTGTGGTTTTTACCTGTGCAGCCATGATTACAGCAACTTTGCATCCTTCCGGCATAGAGATGGGCCCTTTAGGTGGTGAGAGGGAGGTAAAGTTAGCACTGAACCTATCTGCCAGGATGTTGGCAATATCATTTGGGTCTGTATATTTAATGCCATTGTGTTGTAACTCAGAGCAGATCTGAGTGTTGCCATTGAGATTCTTGACATAGCTATAGAATGCTTTGTGGTTGTCTTTAGAATCAGTGGCAATTTTGTTTTCATAACTAGCTTTGGAGGATATTATGAGGGATCTCAGCTTCTTACTGAGGCTGACCAGGGAGCTCCTCCACTCATGGGATTTTACTCTCTTTTGCAACAATTTCTTTCTTCTGTTGTACAGTTTGTTTATGGCAGGGACCACTAGATTGGCTTCCTTTTTTTGGAGGATAGCGTCTTGGTTCAGTTTGGGATAGCACTATCCATGCACTCATGTAAGTGCTTATAAAGTGCAATTGTGTAGGATTCAGTAGTCATAACTGTATTGTCCATCTGCATGGGTGTCATGAAGTTCAACACTTCTGTCTTAAGAAGCATGAAGCTGGCATTGGAGAAATTTTTTACCATGATTTCCTTAATGTGGGGTGGGGGCAGGAGGATATCTAGGGTGATTATCTTATGGTCGGATCGGACCAATGAGGCATTGACTTCAGGTGTGGAACACTGGTCACTCATGTTGGTAATGACTAGATCTAGATATTGTTGCCCCTGATGGTGGTGTGGATAAATTGATCCAGGGCATTGGAGTTATGGGTTATGTCTGCCAAAATTCATGACCTTGACTGTGTGCAGATGCAGCCATTCTTAGCGAGCTTTGGATGTCTGCTTCAGTTCACTGTTGTGTTTCAGGATGACACCCATCCCCATCCTCAGCCTTTTTGCAGATGCTTGACAACTATGGGCCACACGTGAGTGTCATTTTGCACTGTCCCAAATTCAGAACACCATGTGTACCAGCCTAGTTTGTGCTAATGAATGGCAAGCATACAGGTCTACACTGGCACCAGCAAGGTACAGATGGGGATGATGGGCCTGATGTGGTGTGAGGTGTTGCTTGTGCAGCACATGTATCTTTATTAATAACACCTTGGAGTAGGCGATATGCTATGGAGTAAAGCTGGAGTTTTTTGAGGTGGTCAATGTAGGACAATTGTTTGAGGCCAGTAATCCTCTTTGTGAGGTACTTCTGTGGCCTTTCCAGCTGCTGCAGATGTCTTGTGAGGTAAGGTACATTCCAAAAGGGGCGTTGTACTCTATAATGGGTCTAATGAGTGTTGATTATAGGGGAACAATAACCTCTTTTTTCCTGGATGAGAACCCTTTGATGATGAGGTGTGCCATGTAGAAGGACTTCCTGACTACTGTGGCGATGTGACTATCAAAGGAGAGACTACTGTCCACCTGGGTCCCAAGGTCTCTTATCACACATTTGGTGTTAAACAGATTGCTGCCTATGTGATAGTTCATGGGTACAGAGTTTTTACCAAAGGGGATGACACTGCAATTTTTGGCATTGAGCTTGAGGCCATGGCTCTGACACCAGGCATCTGTCTCAGCGAGGCCCTTCTGTAGGATGTCCACATCATTTGTGGACTTGACTATGACTCCTAGTTTGCAGTCATCTGTGAACTTCATTAGCCAGAGGCCTTCTGTGTTAGCCTGTACTTCAGAGAAGTAGATAACAAACAGGAGAGGTCCCAGGATGGAACCCTGTTGTACTCCACTTGTCACTGCTTTGATGTCAGATTTGGAGTCTGCAACTTTTACAGTGTGGGTTCTGTCAGTGAGCCGGTTGGCAACCCATCTTGTGACATAGGGATTTATACCTAGTTTAGTGAGTTTAGCTATAATTCCAGAATGGGGGATGGTGTTGAAAGCCTTGGCGAGATCAAGATAGGCTGTGTGAACCACCTTACCCTCATCTATGGCTTTGGTGACTGTCTCAAAGAAGTTGATCAGGTTCAGGAGGCATAATCTGCCTTTCACAAACCTGAACTGGGTGGGATCCAGAGTTTGGAGGTTACCAATGTCTTTATTTATGAGTTCTATGATGATATGTTCCATGGCCTTGCAGACCAGGCTCATCAGGCTTATAGGTCGATAGTTCCCAGGATCAGTGGTGGCTCCCCCTTTGTGGAGTGGGATAACTGTTGCTGTGCGCCATTCAGTGGGCAAAAAGACTGATGCGAGGCTATTATTGAACATGGTGCATAAGTGGGGAGCCAGTTCGTACTGAAGTTCATGTAAAACGCAGCCTGGGATGTTGTCTGGTCCCATGGATGCTGTGTTTTTGGCTTTAGAGTGCAGCTTTTACCTGTGTAGTTGTGATTACAGGGACTCTGCATTCTTCCTGTATAGATATGGGCCCTTTAGGGGGTGGGGGGATAAAGTTAGCACTGAATCTATCTGCCAGGATGTTGGCTATATCAGTGGGTTCTGTAATTTTCGTGCCTTTGTGCTGTAACTCAGAGCAGATCTGGGTGTTGCCATTGAGATTCTTGACATAGCTATATAATGCTTTATGGTTGTCCTTAGAATTAGTGGTGATTTTATTTTCATAGCTAGCTTTGGAGGATCTTATAAGGGATCTCAGCTTCTTACTGAGGCTGACCAGGGAGCTCCTCCACTCATGGGATTTTACTCTCTTTTGCAACAGTTTCTTCCTTCTGTTGTACAGTTTGTTTATGGAAGGGGACAACCAGATTGGCTTCCTTTTTTGGAGGATAGGGTCTTGGTTCTGTTTGGGATAGCACGATCCATGCACTTGTGTAAGTGCTTATAGAGTGCATTTGTGTAGGATTCAGCAGTTGTAACTGTATTGTCCATCTGCATGGGTGTCATGAAGTTAAACATTTCTGTCTTAAGAAGCATGAAGTTGATTTTGGAGAAATTTTTTACCGTGGTTTCCTTAATGGTGGGTGGGGCGGGATGTGGATATCAAGGGTGATTAGCTTATGGTGGGATCGGACAAATGAGGAGTTGACTTCAGGTGTGGAACATCAGTCACTCATGTTGGTAATGACTAGGTCGGGGATATTGTTGCCCCTGGTGGGGCTGTGGATAAGTTGACGCAGGGCATTGGAGTTTATGAATTCCAGAAAGCGTTAAGCTAAGGAGTTAGTACACGAGTAGTTTTCCCAGTTAATGGTGGGGTAGTTGAAGTCACCCATTATTAGGTTGTTTGAGCCCTAATATTTTCCAGTACATCAAGAATATATATAGTATAAATATATATATATATATATATATATATATATATATATATATATATATATATATATATATGTGTGTGTATATATATATATATATATATATATATATATATATAAATATATATATGTGTGTGTGTGTGTGTGTGTGTGTGTGTGTATCATTTTATATATATATATATATATATATATATATATATACAGAGTGTATTCAGACATCAGGTCCACACTCTCTAAAACTCTTCTTTGAGTCAGTCACCAGAGCTGTGGATGAAGGTAAGGTGGTTCATACAGCCTACCTTGATCTGACCAAGGCCTTTGATACCATTCCCCACCCAGGAATCATAGAAAAACTTACTAAGCTAGGCATCAACCCCTATATCACTAGGTGGGTTGCAAACTGGCACACAGGTAGAATCCACAGTGTGAAAGTAGCTGAATCTAAGTCAGACTGCTGACCAGTCAGGAGTGGAGTCCCACAGGATTCAGTCCTGGGTCCTCTTCTGTTTGGTATCTGCTACTCTGAAGTCCAGGCCAACATGAAGAGACTCTGGCTGACAAAGTTCACAGATGATTGCAAGTTGGGAGCTATAATTAACTCCTCAAGTGATGTTGACATCCCACAGAAAGGCCTCAATGAGGCCAATGACTGGTGTCAGAACCATGGCTTTAAGCTTAATGCCAAAAAAATGTGTCTTCATCCCCTTTGGGAAAAACCTGGTTCCCTTGAGTTACCACATTGGATGGTAGTCCACTGAACACAGAAGGCATTATAAGAGATCTGAGAACACAGGGCAACCGCTCTTTTGACCACCACATTGTCACTGTGGTCAGAAAGTCCTTCTATGTGGCACATCTCATTACTAAGGGTTTTGCATCCAGGAAGAAGGAGGTCATTGTCTCCCTCTACTCTTCCCTCATTGGGCCACTCATTGAGTACAATGCCCCATTTGGCATGTACCTCACTAGACACCTGCAACAAGTGGAGAGGCCACAGAAGTACCTCATAAAGAGGATCCTAGGCCTTAAACACTTGTCCTATATGGACAGACTAAAAAAAAAACAACTATTCTCTGTCTCATATCGCCTACTTAGAGGTGATCTCTGCTTGACTTACAAAGCCATGTCTGACCCAGCTCTGTTAGAAATGCTACATCTAAAGAAATTCCAATCCCTCCACACCACACATTCCAGAGACCTCAACCTCATTACCACAATCAACAGAACATGCTGGAGGGACAGGTTCATAACCCAGAGACTGCCCATGCTATGGAATAGACTTCCCATACATGTCAAGCAGAGCACCTTACTGGCCCTCTTCAAGAGAAATATTGATGAGTGGATGGGAAATAGAAAATGTACACTGGGGATCACTCCAGTGGCTTTACTTGACAGAGGCACTAGAAACTAAGGTTGGGTGGCATGATGGCATGGTAATCCTATGGGCTAGGCTTGTAAAGGCTCCAGAGCTATTAGCCTAGTACACTCCTATGAACCTATGAACCTTCTTCCACAGTTGCACTGTTCTGCCTTGCTACAAAACCGAAGAGTGTCACATGTGGACACAACCTAACATTAGGGGGGTATACATAGAGACAGATTGTGGGTAAGCCTATTACAAACCTGTGAAGTTTGTGCATGATACATTTTACATTAACATGACTCTCCTGAAAGTGGTGGGGTCTGAAACTCATGTGTCTATCATGACGTCATTGCTTCCGCCATCAGCTATTTGCCACACTAATATACATGTCTTGAGGTACAGAACACATGCTATGATGGCTTACATCTTGTCATTCTCTGCAAATCTGCTCAGTTGACAGGTATGACCCACTGCCATCAGGGCAAGATGCTATTTCCATAGCAGTTGTTCAGCAGGACATCATTACAGCAACAAGTCTTGCTGGCACATATAAATCTTTCCACATCATCTATTCCATTATTACAGACCAAGTACTGCATTCAATTACACTCATACATGTTTCACATACCTGTTTAGTATTGTGCTCTCTTCTATGTACACTTGTATATTTTCCTTATTTTATTTTATTTTGTTTTGGTTTATTAGGTTGCAGCATGAATTTTGTAGGTGATGCTCATGATCAGGTGATGCCCTCTGCACCACTTGCTAATTGCTTGCAGCCAGCTTTGTAGTACTTTTAATTACCAATGTCATGGCAACCCACTACTATAAATGACTACATCATGTGGGCATTGTCCTTTTACCTTTCCTGTATGGAAGACATCCTTCCTGTGTTTGGGCAGCAGTGTTAAAGACAGCAGGTAGCAATACCTCTTACAATTGGACTTGCAGACACAGGCCAACTGCATGTTTGTATAAGGTTCCAGACCTATGGACAGTGTGAGTATTGCTGGTATATGCACTGAATACTGCTAGTTTTACAGGGTTTTTGTATACATGCTAGTTTTGCAAGGAATGCAGTCTGTCAGCATAGCTCTCAACTGTGGGCCTATCCACATGATGGCCAGAGGATTGGCTGTGATATTTTGTCTGTTCACCACACTGGTCTTGTCTCTGACATATCAGTGACATTCTCTCTGTTGAGTGCTATCAGGACATGGCAACATCCATTTGTGTTTCTGGCTTCATATTCCTGAGTAAGGGTATGTTGCAAGCAATCCTGTAACACCAGCAACTTTCACAGTGTATAACATCAATATTGCAAATATGGCCCTGTGCTCCAGTCTCTGTCCTTCACCTATATACCAGGCTTTGTTCAGATGTCATGCAGTAAGAAGTTGTTAAGTAGTGGCCTATCATTATTTAGTGTTGGCATTCATGCTATCATTCCAGTGATGTTGTGGACTCCCACACAAATTGTGGGGTAGGGTCCATATATATGAGGGCTACAGTTGGACAAAACGTTTCTGACCTTGTACATTCTAGATGTCAGTGTATGTAAAACACTGTTATATGCCCTTGTAAGACATTTTATGATGGAGTAATATGAACTGTTTTTAACCTATGATGTTACAACATGTGAGGGATATCAGTAGTAAGGCACATTAAGGTATATCTGTGTACATTTTCATACATTTCACCAAGGGAACAGTGTGCTCTAGAGCTTACAGTCTTACAGGCAGTTCTGTTTGTCAGTGTCATAGTGGTGTTTTAAGTTAATCAATGTTATGTAACAAATACATTTTCATTGTGACAACTTAATTCATTTCCCCCTAGGGGTTGAGTACAGAGTGTAATTGGAGGCTGCTGAACTACATCTGTAATTAATAAGTGTTGATTGGTTCTTATCTTCAAGGCAAGTGCTTTTTTACTGTTGTACTACTTGAAGGCCTTAGCCTGGACAGCAACATATGATGTTCATCGTGTTTCACTGTTGCAGTCATTACACTTGGGTTATCCTGTTGGCAGGCTACCCACAGTTGGCCTGAATTCCAAAGTCCTGGTCCAGCGTTGGTTGCTGTCGCCTCTTCCCTGATGTCAGTGCGCCAGGGGTATATAAGATGCAGCCGATGCCATTTTCTTCAGTCTTTCTTGCCGCGCGGTGCCCAAAGCAAAAGCAGTTCACAAGTGCTGGTCGGCCGACTCCTGAGATTTTCGAAATTGAATTTCAGATCCGAAGTCTTCAATAAAGCTAAGTACCCCGTTGGAGAAACTTTTTTCTTGCTCCAGACCGATGTCAGAAAAAGTTAACAATTTATTTCTTGTGGGAAGCAAATACCTCATAAGGATTTTCATTCTTACTGTATTCCTTGCCTAGGCCCTGACCACGACGTTGCTAGTTGTCAGTTTTGTGCTAGATTTAACCAACGCACTATTAAGCGTCGGTACGATTTTGCATTTCATTACATCTGTCGAATATTTAACTATATAATGCCGTTGGAACAGCCGATGACCGGAGTTCATAAAAAAAAACAAACGCAAGGAAAAAGAAAAGGACAGGCATCCGAGGCCCAAAACCGACGACGAAGTCTCTTCTAGGTCAGTTGCTGGTTCACCGGTTCTCAGCCCCTGACACCCGCTACCTCAGAGCCACAGGCCACCTATGACTCCCACGTGGAGACAACTAGGCCTCTGGATACTCAAGGTACTGGGCCTTCGGAAACTTATCCCTCAGATGGGTCCAGAGCCGCTGAGCAGGCATCGGCTTTTGAGGGTGTTTTCAGACCTACACAGCTTTATATCAAGCCAACTTCAGCATCCAAGACAAAGACTAAAACAGCTTTAAAGACAAGGAAACAAGTACATCATTCTCCAGGACAGACTTCCATGCCTAAGAAACAGATGCTCAAAATGGCCGAAGACCTAATTGCTTTGATCAGGGGTTCCCATCCCCCCCGATAATATCCTAGGCAAGACACTGAATATGATTCTTCTGATCAGGTTTCCATTTCCTCTGACTCCTCTTCAGAACAGGGATACTCTCTTCCTCCCCATGAGGATTCTGATGCTGAAGAATCTATTCCTTCAGCTTCTCCTCCTGAGGATTATTTCTTTGGGGAAACCCTGCATACCATGAGGGAGCATTTCCATTGGGAGAGCCAAGGTTACTCAGAATCTAAGAAAAGGCTCAGAGACTTTCTTCTACTACCTGAGCACAGACCTCTTGCTATTCCACCTGTTCTAGACATTGTAGATGATGTATTTTCAGAGTCTGGACTGTCTCCTGACTCTTTACCTCCTGCACCTGTTAAGCCAGACAGATACTACAGGGTTCCAGATTCTCATAAATTTCTATATAAAAACCCTGCTGCTGACCCAGAAACTATATCTCAGGGTCCCAAAAGGGTCAAGGCCTCTACTGCAAAAAACCCTGTCCCCTCAGATAGGGATTCAAGGGCACTGGTTAGATGGGGGAAGAAAGTTTACACTTCTGCTACCTTGGCTGCAAGGGCTTTAAATTGTCAGTTTCATATGCTTAAATATCAACAATACTTAATGTCACTGCTAAAACAGAAAATGTTGACAAATTCTGAATGTTCTGAGAACAAGGAAATGCAGGATTTATTGCATGCAGCTGAACAAATGGGAATTCATACTTTGCAATGTGGTTTTGATTCACTGGAGGCCTCTTGCAGGGCCGCTGTTACAGGTTCTGTCATTAGAAGGCATGCTTGGTTAAAGGAACAGAATCTGCCTGATCATGACAAAGCAAAATTATTGGATGCTCCATTACAGCATGATACTTTGTTTGGTGTTAAGGCAGAAGAGGTGTTGAAGAAAATGGAGGATAAAGCTAAATCTATGCAGACAGTAAAGGATTTCTTACAGGTACAGCCACCCAGATTTAGCAGGAACTGGCCTTCTAAGAATTGATCCTTTCCAGTGTCAGACAGTCCATAAAGAGGCAGATACAGATGCCCTAGAGGCAGACAACAGCCTCAGGGCTCATACAGGCCCAAACAATGGGGTGCTTCTACCTCCAAAAGCGGAGAAGACAAATCACAGCCATATAGGAAACAGTCCCAATGACTTCCCTCTACCAATGCCAAGCACTTATCGTTTGGCAGCACCCGGCTTAGGGGGAAAGATAGCACTTTTTTCACAAAATTGGCACATGATCACCCAGGACAAATGGGTCTTAAATATAGTCTCTCAGGGCTACAGGTTCCACTTTCACACCCTTCCAAAGGCAGAAGGTATGCCAGACCTGCCACATAATCAATGGGCAGAGGCACAAAAACAAGTTTCATCTCTCATGGACATGAGGGCTATTCAGCCAGTACCACAACAATAGCAGGGACAAGGATTTTACTCAAGACTTTTCTTAGTACCAAGAAAGGACAAAGCCTGGAGACCAATTCTGGACCTGTCTATTCTAAATACTTTTCTGGACATTCCAAAATTCAAAATGTTGACTCTGCAGCAGTTTCTGCCCATGCTGGGCAAGAAGGCTTCGCTTGTAACTTTGGACCTCAAAGAGGCATACCTGCATGTCCCAATCAGACAATCTTGCAGAAGATACCTCAGATTCATACCTGGCTCAATGCACTACCAATTCTCTGCACTGCCCTTTGGCTTATCTACTGCACCCAGGGTATTCACAAAATGCCTGGCACCAGTAATTGCATTTTGCAGACAAAGAGGAATTCAAATATTTCCGTACTTGGACGACTGCCTTATTCAAGCAGTGACCAAAGACATTCTACAAAAGCATTTGGAGTTTGTAAAAAGATTACTAATTTGCCTAGGGTACACAGTAAACGGAAATAAATCAAGACTAGTACCCTCTCAAGAGATAATATTCCTGGGTGCAAGCTTAAATACATCTGCCCAGATGGCTTATCTCACGCCAGACAAACAAAGGCAACTGACTTCTTACTTTGAAAGCATGGCAACAAAGACCCAGTTATCTGCAATAAAAATTCTGCAGGCTCTGGACTACATGGCATCCTGCATTCTGCTAATTCCATATGCAAGACTGCATATGAGGAAGCTACAATGGTATCTAAAAAGTGTTTGGACTCAACATTGCCACAGCCTGGAATCATTAATTTCACTCATTCCCTGCCTCCAACATGTGGGCACAGGCCTGTCACCACAACAAGGGGAAGCCATTCACTTTACCCACAGCCAGGCAAACACTAACAACAGATGCATCAGATTATGCCTGGGGGGTCCACATGGCAGGAAAATGTATTCAGGGCACATGGCCTGGAAGCCAAAGGCATCTTCACATCAATCAAAAAGAGATGCTAGCTGTACAAAATGCCCTGACAGCCTTCAAAGACCTACTTCATCCAGGACAGCTGCTGATAAAGACGGACAATACTACAGTCATGTGGTACATAAACAAGCAGGAAGGCACACATCCTTACCCCCTCTGCAGACAAGCCATGATTTTGTGGAACACAGCATTGACTTACCAAGTACATCTGCAAGCACAATTCCTGCCAGGAAAAACAAATGCTCTGGCAAACGAACTAAGCAGAAACCACATGGATCCTCACGAGTGGAAATTAGATCCACAAATCTTCAACATGATAACAAGGAAATGGGGATGCCCAGACATAGATCTATTTGCCTCCCCTCACAACTACCAACTACTGAGATTCTGCACAAGGACTTATCACAAACAAGCATGGAAAGTGGATGCTTTGTCATTCAGCTGGAACAACCTTACAGTATATGCCTTTCCTCCACTGCCTCTCCTACTCAAGGTACTCCTAAAGGTCAGACAAGAGAAGCCACAAATGATACTGATTGCCCCGGATTGACCACGCCAGCGCTGGTACCCAATCCTAAGGAGCTTGTCTCAAGGCCCAGCCTGGACATTGCCTCAAATTCCTCATTTACTGACCCAACAAAACAATCAGATCCTGTACAGCCAACTCAGAACCCTAAATCTAGCTGCATGGTGAATAGTGTAACCATTCAGAATACACCTCTCTCTAAAGTGGTTATGGATGCTATTTTGGAGGCCAGGAGGCCCAGCACCAGAAAATCTTATGCAGAAAAATGGAAGAGATTCTGTGCTTGGAACCAGGCACAAGGAATTGACACGCTTGTACCAAGTATTCCTCAGATTTTACAATACCTAACTGAGATGCTGGGCAAAGGCCTATCCTTCTCATTAATTAAGATCCATGCCTCTGCCATTTCAGCTCATTACAATATGGACCCACCTATTTTTTCACATCCATTGCTTAGGCAGTACCTCAGAGGAGCGAAAAACATAAGACCTCCAAGGAGAGCACCAATACCTGCATGGGACCTCAATTTTGTCTTGGAAAAACTCACACTGCCTCCTTTTGAGCCAGCCAATACAGCTGAGATAAAATTCTTATCATGGAAAACAGCTCTGCTCCTAGCAATAACTTCAGCAAGAAGAGTCTCAGAGTTACAGGCATTAATGGCTGTGGAACCTTTTATTATCTTCCATCCGGATAGGGTTTCTCTATGGACAAACCCAACATTTATGCTTAAGGTAGTGTCCAGTGTGGCTCTTAACCAAACCATTAATTTGCCTACTTTTTACCCAAACCCACAGAATAAAGGGGAGAGACTTCTGCATTCTTTGGACATACACAGACAGCTACGCTTCTACTTGGACAAAACTAAAGCTTTCAGAAAGACTGAGCAGCTTTTAGTGGCATATGCTGCAGGATCACAAAGAAAGGCTATCTCAAAGCAGACTATTTCAATATGGATAGGACACTGCATTCATTTCTGCTATTCACAACATGGCAAATCAGTGCCTAAGGGCATTAGACCACATTCAACCAGGGCAGCAGCCACCTCAGCGGCCTTCCTCAGAGGAGTACCAACCAAGGATATTTTGGAGGCTGCAACTTGGACTTCAGTGCACACTTTTACTAAGCACTACCACTTACCTCTTTACTCTAAATCCAGAGCAGGCTTTGCCACTGCAGTTCTGCAGGGCCTCATAGCCACTCCTAATTCTATTTAGACCCAGCCGCCCAACCTCATCTTTGGGATTCAACCCAAGTGTAATGACTGCAACAGTGAAACACGATGAACATAGTACAGTTGTGTACCTACCATAAATGTAGATGTTCGAGTGTATTCACTGTTGCAATCCATGTTACCCACCCACCACCTCCCTTTCTTTGCTGGGACTTATCTATGCTTCTCTATTCTATACAACCTATGTGGTGTATTTGCTTGTAGATAAAGGTAATTTTTATTTTAGTGCATGCTTTTTATAAGCAATGTTTTTAGCCTACCCTTTTGGGGGCACCTGACATCTGGGGCAAGAAAACCTGAAGAAAATGGCGTCGGCTGCATTCCTACAATACAACCCCACTCCCACCTATAGTTAGCCTACCCTCTTCCTTTCCTGATTTAAGCTACAACACTTCACAAAAAAAAAAAAAAAAAAAAAAAAACAATGAAACCCCTCCTAATGTGCCTCCTTCCTATCCTCACTATACTAACATACATAACATCCATTCATCCCACATTACCACTAAATAACACTAACTACCATGTTACATACACACACATTAACCCAAACAGACACACACACTTTCCCATTACTCCTACACTATTTAAGGACAACACCTTGCTACACATAAGTAAAACTCTATTAACAACCACCCACACCACAAAACCATCATATAAACACCACATACAAGCAACACACAATATTAAACACATATTACTCATCACAAAAAAACTTCTCATAGCAGGAGACATCCACCCAAATCCAGGACCTAACAACTACCCACTCACACCCAAGCAAAGTTCAGACTTACTAATCATTAACTTGAATATCAGAAGCATAACTAACAAACTCCCTGATATACAAGTATTTATAACCCACTACTCCCCCGATATAATTACTATCACCGAGACCTGGTTAAAACCTAACATACAAAGTGAAGAAATTCTACCACCAGGATACAACATACTAAGGCTAGACAGAAAACATAAGAAGGGTGGTGGAGTAGCCATACTCTTTAAAAATTCACTAGACATAAAACCCCTTCAATTCCCAACCCCAACATTTCAGAATGCCGAAACCTTAGTAGCAACCCTTAATATAAATAGAACTAAAACAATCAACATTATCTGCTGTCACATACCCCCAGGAAACAACTCCCCCACCACTGAAGAAATTCTACAATGGATTTCAACCAAACTACCCAACTAATCCATTCTATTAGGTGACCTAAATACTGACTGGTTACCCTGTAATTCCAACAATCCCACTAACCATATCAACCTCTATGGCTTTACCCAACTCATTCAAGATCCCACTAGAGTGGACAAGAAATCAAACAAACAGTCAGTCTTAGACTGGACACTTGTAAACTACCCAAAACACAACTATCACACAGGATGTCTACCTGACACCCTGAGTGATCATCACCCCACATTCCTTCTATGTAAACGTTCCAACCTTTCCAACCCTATCACCTACAGACAAGTCAGAGATGACAGGAAACTAAATACACAAGATCTTAACTATATCCTAAAATACTGTAACTGGAACCCACTACTTACATTACAACTAGACCAAGCCATTGACTACTTCAATAGCACCTTCTCTAACATCCTCAACTCTATTGCACCCCTTAGAAGGATTAGAGTCAAGGCAAACTATGCCCCATGGCTAAGCAGGGATACAAGAGCCCTACTTAAAGCCAGAGATAGAGCATGGAAAGCCTGGAAAAGAGATAACACAAACCTATCCAAACAAAACTACCAGAAACTAAGGAATCAGGCAAAAAGACAAACCAAACTTGATAAACAAAATTACTTCCTTAATAGTCAAACCAAACACACTAACAACCCTCAAAAGTTCTGGCATTCTATTAACTACTTACTTAATCCAGGCAAAACATCAACACCATCTCCCACCACCAACGATGACACCACAAACACTGCCTCCCAATTTAACAAATACTTCACAGAATCCATTCTATCACTTTCCTCGCAAATCTCCCAAACCCACCTCTCAAATACCCCTACCCAACCACTAAAGAACATCCCCTCTTTAACCCTCTCACTTATCCCTACCACCACAATTAAAAAACTCCTTCAAAAACTCAAACCTACAACCCTTGCTGCAGACAACTTACCAACCATCTAAAAATTGCTGCTGATTCTCTATCATATCCAGTATCCATCCTTATAAACCGCTCCATACAAGAAGCATACATCCCAAAGCTATGGAAAGTATCATTCGTAATCCCTCTTCATAAAGGAGGCAACTCCTACGACTTCTCTAACTACCGCCCCATAGCTATCCTACCCCCCTTATCCAAAATACGTGAGCGGTGTATTCACTCCCAAGTTATGCATTTTCTAAACTCTAACCACCTCCTCTCTCCCACACAACACAGATTCAGACAGCACCATAGCACTACAACTGCCCTTCTGTCCTTCACAAATACAGTTAACCTACTCAGAAAAAATAACAAATTCGTATCAGCAATTTTCCTAGACCTGTCCATGGCATTCGACATGGTGTCACACTCCATGTTACTAGAATCTATGTCCTCCCTATCCTTTGCCCCTGTAACTTTAGCATGGTTCAAATGCTACTTGTCAGACAGACAACAATCTGTCCAATGGAAAAACACTCTATCTCCCCTACTCCCAACCACAATAGGAGTGCCTCAGGGATCAATATTAGGCCCCCTACTCTTCTCCATATTTACTAACAGCCTACATACCACCACCCAACATGCTTCACTCATTCAATATGCAGATAATTCAACTCTCATCTGTTGCACACCATCCCTCCTTACCCTCCAAAAACTCACCCAGGAATCCTTCACTTCGGTAGAAAACTGGATCACCCAGATCCAGCTCATTCTAAACCCCAACAAGACTAAACTACTCATATTTGCCCCCAACAAATCCAAATGTAACCATCATCCTTTCACAATCACATCCAAGAACGGGACTAACATCTCTCCAACTGACCACACTAAACTCCTTGGTGTAGAAATTGACAACAAACTACTGTTTGATGTCCACATCTCACAAACAATCAAAAAGGTCCACAAAAAAATGGGCACACTTTATAGACACAAAAAATTTCTAACTGATCAGGCACGAATTACTCTTGCCCAAACTCACCTGCTATCCACTCTTATGTTTGCCGCACCTATCCTTATCCTGACAAGAAAACATGATCTTGATCTACTTCAGTCTTGCTACAACAAAATCGCAATATTTGCTAATAACTCCAGCTACAGGACCCGCCACTGTCAGGCACTACTTCAACTTGAAATGGCTAGAACTTCCACAACTATTGAAATACCACCAATTAACACTTGCCTACAAGATCTTGAACTACCCTGACAAAACACCATCTATTAACCAACTACTAACCAAGTGCATCTCAAAACACCCTCTACGCTCATCTGAAAAAACACTCCTTTGTATCTCTAAAGCCAATAACTCTGCAGGAAAGGCCCTGTTCTCCCACAACATAGCCAGAAACTGGAACAACCTCTCCACTTCTTTAACCTCTGCTCCTTCGCTCACCATATTCAAAAAGTCTCTCAAAGAGCACCTAATGAATAAATGGTTATGCCCCTGCATCACATAACAATCCACATTTTCAATCTATATGCTGTAAGCATCAGGAATCTAATGCAAACCTAGAAATGTAATAAGTTGTTTCTCTACAGCCTCTTTCAAGACTTGTTATTATGTTATTTCAGTATAATATCTCAGTCTCTTACTCTGTAATGCATAACATGTAACTGTAAGTATGTTGTTTCTCCATGCTCTACTTTTGACTTGTTAAATCAAGACAATACCTTAGTACGCTGTAATGTTTTCCTGCTCTTCATTTAAATCTATGTATCCTTATGTAATATGTAAATGTTTTATCATGTCAGTTTCTATGATAACTTGATGGAGCTTTTCTCCCCGGGCCTCCGCTGTAAATGGACATGTGTCCAGTCGGACTATCCCGGCTAACAAATGTAAAATAAAAATAAATAAAATAAATTATATACCCCTGGCGCACTGACGTCAGGGAAGAGGCAACAGCAACAGATGCTGGACCAGGACTTTGGAATTCAGGCCGACTGCGGGTAGCCTGCCAGAAGGATAACCCAAGTGTAATGACTGCAACAGTGAATACACTCGAATATCTACATTTATGGTAGGTACACAACTGTACTTTATGTTTTCAGCTTACTCTATCAAATGTTTTTTTGAGAGTTGCATTACTCAGTTATTATGTATTTCAAACAGCAAACTGCTATATGAAATGGCATATACAACTGAAATAGTACTCAAATAAACATTTCTATGTATGCAAACTTGTGTGTGGTGTTGTGTCCTTTGCATTGGGTATATGTTTCATGCAATAATTGTCTTTTGTATGAAAGAATCAAACACTGGCCATTTTAAAATGTGGTAACTGAAGGAATACTGTCTGTTTGATATGCTGTGCACCCTCTAAATATACTCTTCTTATACATATCTATAAGTAGTAATATATTTATATGTGTATGTATGTGTATATACATACATATATATATATATATATATATATATATATATATATATATATATATATATATATATATGTGTGTGTGTGTGTGTGTATGTGTAGATATGTATGTGTATATATATCAATGGAATGTTTAGTGCTTCCACATTGTACATTCCCTATGGTAGACAGACTTTTCTGCATGTTATGTTAGTGATATCATCCTGACATCTTACCACTGAGAAGGCTTACTGTTAACTTGTTGTGGCTATGTTTTGCAGGATCCTGGGTTTAAGACTTGCAAGTGTTGGGTATTGTGTTGCAAGGCAGATCTGTTCAGCTGTGGAGGAGGGAATGATGTCAGTAATTACAAGACATACTTATTTTGGGCTCCTTCATCCCCATTAACAGTGCCTTTGGTCAGATGTTTTGCAGTGAAAGGTTCAGAGTGTGAATATAGTTTCATAGTTTAGTACTAGGCTATCTGCCCTAGGGCATTTATAAGCCTA
>NC_056745.1:1008378306-1008407684 GCF_019279795.1 Protopterus annectens
GAAGTGGGATTGTCAAAGAGATGAAGAAAGTAGACATGAGTATAAGGAGATGAGGCGCATGGCAAAGAGAGAGGTGGTGAAGGCTAAGGATAAGGCATATAGAGAGTTGTATGAGAGATTGGACACTAAAGAGGGAGAAAAGGACCTGTACCGATTGACTAGACAGAGGGACAGAGCTTGGAAAGATGTGCAGCAGGTAAGGGGTGATAAAGGACAGTGAGGGAAATGTACTCACTAGTGAAGAGAGTGTGTTGAGTAGATGGAAAGAGTACTTTGAAGGGCTGATGAATGAAGAGAATGAGAGAGAGAGAAGGTTGGATGATGTGGGGATAGTGAATCAGGAAGTGAAGCAGATTAGCAAGGAGGAAGTAAGGACAGCTATGAAGAGGATGAAGAATGGAAAGGCTGTTGGCCCAGATGACATACCAATGAAAGCATGGAGGTGCTTAGGAGAAATGGCAGTGGAATTTTTAACCAGATTGTTTAATGAAATTTTGGAAAGTCAGAGGATGCCTGAGGAGTGGAGAAAAAGTATTTTGGTACCTATCTTTAAGAATAAGGGTGATGTGCAGAGCTGCAGTAACTACAGAGGGATAAAATTGATCAGTCACAGCTTGAAGTTATGGGAAAGAGTAGTGGAAGCTAGGTTAAGAAGGGAGGTGATGATTAGTGATCAGCAGTATGGTTTCATGCCAGGAAAGAGCACTACAGATGCAATATTTGCTCTGAGAGTGTTGTTGGAGAAATACAGAGAAGGTCAGAATGAGTTGCATTGTGTCTTTGTGGACTTAGAGAAAGCATATGACAGGGTGCCTAGAGAGGAGTTGTGGTATTGTATGGGGAAGTCAGGAGTGGCAGAGAAGTATGTAAGAGTGGTACAGGATATGTACAAGGGTAGTGTGACATTGGTGAGGACTGCGGTGGGAGTGACAGATACGTTTAAGGTGGAGGTGGGATTACATCACGGATCAGCTCTGAGCCCTTTCTTATTTGCAGTGATGATGGACAGGTTGGCAGATGAGATTAGACAGAAGGCCCCATGGACTATGATGTTTGCAGATGACATTGTGATATGTAGTGAGAGTAGGGACCAGGTTGAGGAGACCCTGGAGAGGTGGCGATATGCTTTAGAGAGGAGAGGAATGAAGGTCAGCAGGGCTAAAACAGAATATATGTGTGTAAATGAGAGGGAGGGTAGAGGAATGGTGAGGATGCAGGGAATAGAGATGGTAAAGGTGGATGAGTTTAAGTACTTGGGATCAACAGTTCAGAGTAATGGTGAGTGTGGAAGAGAGGTGAAGAAGAGAGTACAGGCAGGGTGGAATGGGTGGAGAAGAGCGTCAGGAGTGATTTGTGACAGACGGGTACCAATAAGAGTGAAAGGGAAGGTCTACAAGAGGGTAGTGAGACCAGCTATGTTATATGGGTTGGAGATGGTAGCATTGTCGAAAAGGCAGGAGTCAGAGCTGGATGTGGCAGAGTTAAAGATGTTAAGATTTGCACTGGGTGTGACTAGGATGAACAGGATTAGGAATCAGTATATTAGAGGGTCAGCTCAGGTTGGACAGTTTGGAGACAAAGCAAGAGAGGCGAGATTGCATTGGTTTGGACATGTGCTGAGGAGGGATGCTGGGTATATCGGGAAAAGGCTGCTAAGGATGGAGCTGCCAGGTAACAGGAAAAGAGGAAGGCCTAAGATGAGGTTTATGGATGTGGTGAGAGAGGACATGCAGGTGGTTGGTGTGAAAGAGCATGATGCAGAGGACAGGAAGAAATGGAAACAGATGATCCGCTGGCGACCCTAACGGAACAGCCGAAAGAAGATGATGATGATGATGATATATATATATATATATATATATATATATATATATATATATATATATATATATACATATATATATATATATAGGTTCCCTATTACTCGATCAAAGACACTGTTCTTTGAACGTGTAATAGTCAAACCGAAAACATTGAAAACACATAATTACAAATGGCCAAGTATGCAAATTTTTTCCTAGGGAAAAAATTCAGTTGGCCGTTCTCGTGGTTTGCCTTGTTCTCAGACGTTGAGCGATCTTGTAGGGGTATATGTTTCATGCAATAGGAATATAGGCAATAGTGTATAAGTTTAGTTCAGGTAATGCATGTATTATTTTTAGTAAGCCACACAAAGTTAATGAGACAAGTATATTGCCTAAAGTAGGCTTGATAGCAAGATTCTCAAAAACAATACTCTGGAAACTGTGTCTGAAAAAAGTTGTTTAAACACAAGAAAAAAACATTTAATGACAAGGAAGTTTGGTATAATTAAAATGTTAAAGATGTGCACCAGAAAATATTTTAAAGACATATAAATCATTAAGTATCAGTGAGAAAAGAACTACTTCATTTTATTTTGTATGCTGTTTGATTAAACCACATTTGCTATTAGTCTTCATAGTGAGAGTTTCCAAGTCTACAGACTGACCTGTCTGTAGTGCTGTTTGAATTAAACCTGCCTTCCTTGAAAAGCTATGCTTGATTGCAAGAGGGTTGAGTCACTGTGTCTGGATAGACAAACTTCACCTTTTGAAAACATCTACAGTTTTTGAAATATGTAAAGAAAGTAAAAGGGGATATGGTAAAACATATACACTGACTGCAGGAATGAAATACTTGCAGAAAAAAATAAAATAAAAACAGGCAGGCAGCCTAAGCCACTGTGGTACAATGGTAGCCTTGTTGCCTCACAGTAAGAGGTTCTTTTGTTCGATTCTCAGCTGGAGTGACTTCTGTGTGGAGTCTGCATGTCCTCCCTGCGGTCAAGTGGCCACCAAAAGACATGCATGAATGGGCGTGCCTTCGCTGAAGGTTTGGTGTCAGGCTGGCAACTCGGCACCATAAAAATCTACTGCCAATCATTAGCGGACCGGATTTCTGCTGTGGTGACCCCTAACCAAGAAAAGCTGAAAAAACAAACAATGCATACAGGCATGCTATTTAGCAACACAATGAAAGAGGGGCAGCTTCAGAAATAAAATGTTGAATTCAATGTAAATAAAGACTTCAGACTTTTATAATCACATTCTCCAGACTGAAGGAGTACATCAGGGCTTAATTCCAATTACAGGATAGGAATACACTTTACACTGCTGCTTGTGCACCATGTTAGCTATACTGCCTTGAGAAAATGTGTATTTCGCTAATAAACTGTTTATACCTTGGATAGGAAGGGAACTGTGTGTTATAATATGAGATCTGGTTTAGTTGGGACAATATTATACAAATTTATATAAAGTGACACAAAAAAGTGCTAGATCAGACTATGAATGGCAAGTTTCTCTTATTATCAGGAAGCAAAGACTGAGGGAAACATGAAGGGAAAGCAGGGAAAATCTATAGTTGTGAGAAGTTGTTGGCTGGGTGTAAAAATTACAATGCCCATGTTATATATTTTACCAAAAACAGTGAGACAAGATTTAAAGAATATTAAGCCAAAAGCTATATCCTTTTATCTAGGATATATTATAGCAGCTAGAGACTGGAACATTATAGGTAATAAGAAAGGCATCCTTGGCAGGTCAAGATATTACAAAATACCTGCTGAGGGCAGGTACATAGAGAAATATATGCATGTATATAAACTTATTTATGTGTTAGAAATAAGACAGAGTGAAGTGGAATAAACATGTTTTTCAGAGAAATAAGGTTCTTTTGGCAAGATTAGAGAGATGTTACATACAGAAAAAAATATTGCAACATGGTCTGAGCCATGGAAACACATCCGGTAAATAGTGACAGACCAGGCTGGGATTTAGAAAGTTGGTGGGATTCAAAATGACCCTACTATGCTGCTGATTGTGATGTTAATACCAGTGCCTGCCATCCTTACAGATCAATGTCTAAGAAAAGAACAAATGCTAGGGTCTGCTGATAAAAATGAAATTTCAGATTCTCAGATGCAGAGAATGAGGTGTGCATCAAGGACTCTGTCACCATGGCTAATAGCTCTTTGGCTTGGGTGCAGCCAACTGGGCATACCATGGCTGTGCCTGGAAAGACATGGTAGTACATATTAATGTAGTTGGTAGCCAGGATTGTTCACATATCATGGTCTAATGCAGGGCCAGTGATATTTCTGCCATACAACAATGGACTGCCCTCCTGGTATGGGAAAGAAAGTGGACAGTTGGAGTGCCATTAGTTGAACCACTTTATATGGAGACAAAGGAGTATTTCATGTCCCATAGGGACAGCCACACCTCTGATAGGTCTCACAGCATGATGGTAAATGCTGGCATAGAGGTTCTTCAGACACCAAGAGTATCTACTAAAGATGACTCAGGTGTGTGCAGCTACTTCTCTTAAGCAGCTCATGTAGGTCCTTAATAGCTATTCTTCTTTGTCTAATTGTCAATGTTGTCTGCTTGTGTTATATAGGTACATCAGGAATTGCACTGCCACAGCCCACCACTCAAGGTATTGTATTTACCAGTGTGGTATGGGAAGCTACTACTGCAACATCTCATTTACTAGTCTACTTCTGGTAATGGGCTTTACTTACTCAGTTTGCTATGTGTTCTTAGGTGAGTCTTTATAAAGCACCATAACCAATATGAAACTCACATCTCTTGAGGTCAGAGGATCTGATGCCTATTTGGATGATGTTGGGCATGAGCTGACATAGTCAGGCGATGCAGAATGCATGCACTGGACACAGGGAATGTGATAACTGCATCCCTTACACATTCCATGGGCATAGTCCCAATGACTCTGGAGATCCAGAAAACACAAAACACACACAGGGAGGACAGGGTACTGGTCACCCAGGAAGATGCAATGTCCCATACTAGATACATATATGGATCTGCCAGTCACTCTATTAGGTGAGGGAGACACAAAGGGATCTGAATACCAGGTGTCAGAGGAGACATAATTACTACCCTCCCCTGAAGTTGGTGTGTCACTGGCTTCAACACAATGTGTATGCAAGGCTATCATGAAGGCAAAGGGTAGTACCACCACAGTCATAACAGAGTTCATCAGGCTGATACAGGCTGCACAGGATTATCTCCATGAGGCATATCCTGCATGTGTGACTCTTTCAACAGACTAAATCATTTATTGGAATGTGCTCTCTCTTTTGAAGGTCACCTGCCAAGTGTTAGGCACAATTCAGGATGCTGTGCAACCTGCACATCTATGAACTGCAGTCATCAAGGTCATGGACAAAGGTAGACCATGCTCACTCAGCATTAGCATGACCACTGCTACATCAGTTGTTGAGATGTCTACACTCAGGAGATTACATGTCTGAGGTTGTAGCAATTATGACAGTGGCATATCAGGAGACATTAGTAGATGACAGTCACACAGCATGCCAACATCTAGCCAGGGCATGGTACAACCAGTGCTTCTCGTGGTAGAGTCAATACTCAAGGATACATGGATGCAAAGAATGTTCATTCCACTACTTTGCATGCCCTGGACCTGTTCATACGATCAGCACACACTTCTGCACTTCTGCTGAGGCTGTGTCCCAGCAGGCAAACAGTCATATCACCACTGGCTGCAATACATCACAGACAGACAGGTAAACACAAACTCACACTCACACAAACATACTCACTTCATGGCACAGGGAATTTTGAAGCACTTTTCTTATGATGTTACCTCCCCCCTTAATCCCAATTTATAATACACACCTACACTCTCCCTCCTACATATCCTCTGGACTCACACATCTTTTTCTGAAAGGTATCCAGAAATGTGCTCCCCCAACACCGGTGCAGATGATGATAACTGTACCTTGCCCTTTGTAGTTTCTTTCCTGGGTTACCTATATCTGATGCACAATGTGGCCAGCCTATGCATGAGTGAATACAGTCTGTTGTTTGATTAGCATGCATCAGTTTTACTGTAGTGCATTCATATTATTAAGCTTTCCTGGTGGTCAAAGCTATTTGGAGCTGTTGCCTCTTTGACAGTGCTACAGCACACAGTACCTTCCTTTGTCTAGAATGGTGATCCTCTGCAACTGTCTTCTCCAGTGACTTTTCATCTGTGTCTGCCTCCACTGCCTAGTGTTATGTATTACCCTTCAACTGCCACTGGAGTTCTTGATACATCTGCCTCCTTAGTATTATAAATATGTAAAATTGCACACTCTGTAAATATTTTTGCTCCAATGCTAGGATCATCCTCCTGGGCATCACCTGATGAATCCAGTCAGTAAAATCTTATGTTTGGCCTCTAAAACACATGCTCAGTTATGCTTCTGCTATGTGAATGTGTAGTACTGTACCAGTACTCTGCTACATTTTTGGGATGTCTAGTGAGTGTCATTATTGAGGGTTCAATGGCATATCCAACATTGCCAATAAGATGGCTCTGAGGGAATCATCCCTGGAAAAATGTTAATAAAGGTCACAGGTGTGCCAGAACTGAGAGACATGAAAACTGCCTGGATGGCCTGAACAGACTTTGTAGATGATACCTTTACATTACAGACCGCCAGATAGTTGATGGAGTAATACTTTTGTAGTTTATGTACCTCCACCCCAGCTCACCAGGAAGTGTTTTGATTTCAATGTGAGTACAGTCAATGGCTTGCAAAACCTCAGGTAAGTGAGATATATAATAGCTGTCTCACATAGACAATGAAGTCATAGTGCCACTTTACTTGGTCCTTATCATCATTGAGCATAACGCCCCCTTCAGCATGTATGTTTTACCTGACATATTCAACAGCTGGAACACACACAAAGGTTTCTTACCAGGAGAATCCAGGTTATAAACACATTATCCTATACAGATTACTTTAAAGCCCTATCTCAGAAATCATCTCCTATCTCTTATAGGTTACTGAGAAACAATCTATGCCTGGCAGACAAGGCATCCTCAGATCCAGCTCTGATAGAATTATTGCACGTCAGCAAAACGAACAGCATCAGAGCCACTAGATCCAAGGATATTTTGGTTGTGGCATAAATAGGACACATTTTTGAGACAGATATGCATCTCATCAGATCCTCATGCTCTGGAACAGGCTCTTCATGCTTGTGAAGCAGAGTCCACCCTAACCATATTTAGCTGTAACCCTGATCAATGGATGGGAAGAAATCAGAAATTCACCCTGGATCTGACACCCATTTCTCTGATAGAGAAAGACTGACACTAACTATGATGAAGTAATTTTGGGGCAGATGCCTGAAATATCATCACTGTATCCTCAACAGGTTGCCTGAAGGTCACTGTAACTAGTATACAGTATGTAAAGCCACATGCATCTTAGTATTCACTGTGATAGGCAGTCCTCTATTGCTACAGGGTTGCTAGTGAGGCTGACACATGTCCAACATGTCCTACATGATTTGCTATCAACACAGTTGCAGCCCTCAGTCTCATTGTCATGGACTGCATGATATGTTATGCACAGTAAGAAAACATGGTGCTTTTGGATGCAGTGATGCACACTACAGTGGTTTTTGGTTGAAATTAGAGTATATTGAAGATACATATTAAATAATGCAGTGGCAATCCCAATGACAATCTCTAACCTTGCTTTTTCCAGAGGGTGAACTCATAGACTCAGTGGCAGTCAGTTATATCACGTGTAGCTCAGAGGAATGCTATTTATACACTTTGAGTCACTTTACCTATTTGATTTGCCTCATTTGCATCCACCAGGATTCTCGTTTTAATATTATTCCTCATTACTATGTAATTATGTGTTCATTAGCATATACCACACCCAGATATACTATTTCTCAGTCACTGCTTAAATTGCATGCACACTGTGTGAGGCTACTTATCATGCAAATTCACTTACAACAATGCAGAGTTTTCTGAATTGCAATCTGAGTTTTTGCAACATTTCTTTGGAAAAAGAAGTAATTTAATAATTGTATAGATCAAATGTTAACTGAATTGTTATTAGCTCTGAACCTAAGCAGTAGAGAACTTCCACATTTGTGATAATTGTAAACTGAAAATAAAAATGTACTCATAATGGAAGCAAATGACAAATTGGAATAATGGTCACAGAAGATATTTTTATTTATTTTATTTATCATTTGTTTTACCAGGATAAGTCCGACTGGACAGCAGGTGTCTGTTTTCAGCAGAGTCCTGGGGAGAAAAGGTCCAGGAATTTAATAAGACAGTAATACAAAGGAGCACTACAAGTAATAATGTGTTAACAACTGAGTTAAAAGGGGAGAAACTTGAAAGAAACAACATATTACAGTCAGAAGATCACAGAAATAACAGTGATAGTACAATGATTGAAGCCCGTCTTACTGAGAATAAAAAATATCCATATTTTACAATATTTACAGTTAAAACGCATGAGCAGGACTCCTGACATGTTTAGGAGCTCCCAGGTCTAACATTAGAAGTACTATATAAGCATGAAGTTTTCAGAAATAGGTATATATTGCAACACTTAGAGAAGTGCGGTGCATCTAGTTGTAGTATCATGTAGGTAATAGGGACGTTAGAACTTGGCTGTTCTGTAGACTGGAGAGGTTTAAGGGTATGTGTTTGCAATAGCAAAAAAGGGTTAGGATAGCAGTGGGTTTTCAGGAGGTTTTTAAATATGGTTGCACGAGTTTCTGTCCTAAGGTCAGGTGAGAGAGAGTTCCATGCTTTGGCAACCTCACAGGAGAATAGAGCTTCTCCTTTGCTGTTCTTGCATGGCTTGACCTCGACCAAGGATTTGTTGCTTGAACGTAGTTCCCTGTTGGAATTGTGGAAGTTTACAATGCCAGCCAGGGCAGGGGTTCTCTCAGGTTGGTATAGGATTTGATGTGCATTGACGAATTGGTGGTAACGCAGCAAGTTTGGGAATTCTAGCCAGTGCAGTTTAAGTAGGGATTGACAGTGGTGGGAACGTGATTTAGTATTGGCAGCAAACCTGGCTATTTTATTGTAGCAAGTGGAGAGTTTGTTGTGGTCAGATTTGTTTATTTTGGTTAAAACTGGGCAGGCATAGAGCAAAGTTGATACGAGATGACTTCTGGCTATGGTAGCCATAGTCGTGAGGGTGAGAAATTGCTTGGTACAATACAGGCATCCTAGTTTTTTATGGACTTTGGAGATGGTTTGGACTATGTGTTTGTTGTATGTAAGCTGATGGTCAATGGTGACACCTAGTAGTTTAGCTTCAGCTACTGGGGTGATGATGGTGTTGTTGGCTGAAAGGATTTTGAAGATGGGATCACACTGTTTAGTTAGGTGGAATAGCATTAACTCTGTTTTTTTCGGGTTTAGTATCAGTTGGTGGTTATTTAGCCAGTTCTCTATCTCAGTGAAGGATTCTTGGGCTTTACTCTGTAGTAAGTGGATGTTGGATGCTGAGCATATTAGGGTTGTGTCATCTCCATACTGAACAATATCAGCTTTGGTAGTTGCTAGGTGGAGATTGTTAGTAATTATATTAAAGAGGAGGGGGGCTAGGATTGAGCCTTGGGGGGCACTGCATATGACTGGGAGTGAGGGGGATAGTGTGTTGGCCCACTTGACAGATTACAAACTGTTACTTAGGTAATTGTTAAACCATTGCAGGTAAGGGTTATTGAGGTTGAGCTCGGAGAGGCAGGTCAGCAGTTTGTTATGGAAAACTGTGTCAAAAGCCTTTGATAGGTCTAGGAATGTGGCGGAGACCAGCTTCCCTTGATTCATGTATGAGTTTATTGTTTTGGAGAAGCTGATAAGGGCTGTGTTAGTGCTATGGGATGGTCTGAATCCATGTTGGGTTTTGGATAATAGGTTGTTGGTTAGTAGATGGGTGAGGAGCTGGTGGTGGATACATTTTTCTAGAGTTTTAGATAGAGGTGAAAGGATTGCAGTAAGGCGGTAGTTGAAGATGTCAGTGGAGAGGCCACTCTTGTGGAGCAGGATGATATATGAAGTTTTCCACAGGGATGGTATGGTGCCTGTGGAAATGGACCTGTTGATAAGTATGGAGATGGGGTAGGCAATGGCCTTGGATGCAATTTGGAGGTATTTGGCTGTTAGCCGGTCAGCAGTGAGGGTGGTTGGCTTAAGCTTTGCTAGGAGTTTTTGGATGGTTGATGTTGGTACTGGCTTGAGTGAGAAGGGGGGAGGGTTAGATTGGTATTTTAGGGGTGGTGGTTGGATAGTAGGTGACATGTCATTTACTAGTTTCAGGATTAAAGAGGTGAAATAGTTATTGAAGTTTAAGGATATGTTGTGGTCAGGGCCTTTGATGCTTGGTGGCAGGGTGGTAGCTTTTCCAGGCTGCAGGATGTTGTTCACTGTGGCCTAGAATTCTTGTGGGTTGTTGCTGCATTTCCTTTGTAAGGAAATATAGTGGTTTTGTTTGTCTGACCTGATCTGTTTTTCTGCTTTGTTCCTGAGTTCTGTATATTTTTGTCTAGTTTCGTGCGTTTTGTGTTGACACCAGATTTTTCAGGCTTTGTCCCTATTCTTCAGTAAGATTTTAGTAGATTTCTCTAGCCATGGGGCAGGGTTGCTGCGTACCCTAATTGTTTTGAGTGGGGTTATTTGATTTAGAACTTCAAGGAATGTGTTATTAAAGTATTCCACTGCAGTATCCAGGGGGAGGGTTTTTAGTGGGGACCAGTGGCAGTATTTTAGGGTTTCTGAGAATTGCTCTGCGGGGAAGCTTCTTTGGGATCGGGTTTGAAGTAGGGAAGGTGGACCAGGATGTTTAATTTTGTGCCGAAGAAGAAAAGTTGGCTTGTGGCCCCTGAGGGAGTCAGGTAGTGTCCCACATCAGTGGCCAGTGCTGGGTTGGTTCATGAGGATCCAATCCAAGATGGATTCTCTTTTAGTGGTCTTATCGATTCTTGTGGGTGAGTGTAAGAGTTGAGTTATGCAGGTTTATGTGGTTGTTGGTTGTTGGTGAGTGTACTGTGTTCCAGTCGATGTTAGTGTTGTCCAGAACAATGGTTTCTTGGGAGAGGGATTGGGAAGCACGATGAAGTATGGATTCCAGGTTATTAAGGTTGTTTCCTGGAGGAATATAGATACTGAGTAAGTTTAGTTGTTTGTGCTGATTTATTATGAGTTTGGAGAATAGGGTCTCTGCGTTGTTGAACTTTGGAGTCTCTTTTTGGAGGAGCTGTATTTTTAGGTTGGATTTGTAGATAAGGGCAATGCCATCTCCTCTTCTTTGTGGTCTATCTACTCTTAATATGTGATAGGCAAAGGGGGGTTATAGTGTTGTCTTTGATATGGGGCTTAAGTCATGTTTCTGTAATGACCATTATATCTGGGTTGTATATGGAGATAGTTGAATGTAATTCTTCTATTTTGTTTAGGATGCCATGAATGTTTAGGTTTAAACACATGTATAGGGTTTAAACAAATTTATGATAACAAAAAAGAAAAAGTGAAATACAACAGGTTAAAGAGCAACTGAAATTAGGTAGAATATTTATACTAGAGAAGTTAGAATATATAAATGAAAGCATAACAATAGTTTTAAAGCAACTATTTTTGTCAAAAACCCAACAGCAACCAAAATGTTGGCCTAACATATGAAGCAACAGATGGCTGAAAGGATAGTAACTAAAATCAGGAATAATAAGAGCGACATGTCAAATACTCAATTAAAGCAACTAAACCTTGGACCTTGGAAAATACAAGGACAGCAATAGGTTATACAGAAATAAAATAAAAGGCACAGCTGGAAATGTAATGAGCATTTGGAAAAGAAAGGACAAGAAAACAAGACTTTGGGAGCAGTTGATAAAATGAGAAGAGGTAATAAAATAGGTGATGATAGGCACACTTTTGTTTTAATGAACTCAGATTCTCTTGCATATAGAGGTCTAATGTTAGAGTTCAAAGAAGATATGCAGGGGTTGGGTTCTTATTTTGATAAACCACAAAGAGCAGATTTTACAAATAAGGCTAGAACAGAGACATTAGACTGAAAAAGAATAATAAGTAGACCATATAAGGTGACATTAGACATGGGAAGACCGTAGAGTATAGAGGTAAAATAGCATGGAGTGAAAGACTAAATAAAGATATTACAGATGATCAGTGGAGGTAATTATGTCTTAACCCTAGTTATGTAACTAAATCATGAACATTTAGAGTTTTTGTATGGGAATGTCTGCACAAATATTTCTAAACCCCTACGATATTTAAAAAAAAATCCTTACAGATAAGAAACATAAGTTGGTGACGTAGTGGTTCAGAAACATGTTCTTGGGAGCATATCTCTGGTGAAAGTATGGAGTTGTGTCATTACACAAATGACTAGATTAGCATGATAAGTGTTATACTTGGAAGATTTAAACTTAGTGTACAGCAGGTTTTGTCGAGCTGGTGTAAAATACTATTTACTAGAGAGGTAATTGTGTATATTTATTATTAATACTGGTTCAGAAAGCTATAATAGAAAATGGAAAATGGAAACTCAAACACAAACCATTAATAACAGAAGAGAAAAAGATGAATGTAGAGATTAAAAATATAGAACTGTGGACTATTGCAGATGAGAAACCAAACTTCATAGTTAAAATGGTCTGTATGGAATTCTGAAAAGGAAATTGAACTTAAAGAGGACATTGACTTGGAACAAAGTAAGTGGAATAATACAGTTGTACAGAGTGCTCTGCACTGCTCTGATTGTTTTGCTGTTTTAGGTTTCTGCCAAGGCAATTCTGCATTATGATTTAATCCCAAACTCTACAAGTTATACATATACCAAAAAGGTCCCAAATTATGCTTAGAAGTAGGATTTCAGTTGAGCAGAATTGTGTTTATGTCATGTGTGCAATTGTAATCCAAGTAAAACTGAAGGCATGGTTAAATAATATGAAGACTGTAGTGAAACGAGATATGCTTATAATATGTATAGGCCTTAATGACCTAAATCAGATAAAAGGCAGTACTGTCCATTTCAAATTGTTGTGGACATTAGTTTTTAATATACTTAATGCTAAGTTCTTCTCTCTGTTATGTGGTAACAGAGGATGTTGGCAAATTACATTAGATGAATGTAACTCAAGCTTTGCACATCAAGTAGCATATCCTCTGGGTGGATTCAGTTAATTGAAAATGGCCTGATGGAATATAACCAGCCTTATAAAATCTTCAAAGGGTAACAACTGAAATGATCAATCAGCTATATGGAAATTAATAGAAAAAAATCCTTAAGTATGCATTTGTCTTGAGTACATTGTTCATATCTGAAAGACTGAAGACCTTAAACCAGACTGTGTATATTTAAAAATAATTCAAACAATACAATTTATCTCTTATGTGATTCTTTGATGGTACAATATTTTGTCAAATTCTTTCTAAATTTATGGGGAATAATAGTGCAGTCAGGAGTGCAACAGAACCTTATGCTGAAGTGTTTTTGTAGGAACAAGATATATGTTTTGACGGGAAACAGATTCTGACAAGTGACTGTCATTTTTTTAATGCTGAAATTTTCAGATAAGCAAAAGTTTCATCATTAGGGGGTAGGAGAGTGTATGTGACTGCAGATTAAGCTTACAATAAATATTAGGTAAGGAGATAGATGGTAAATATTTATGTGTTAGCGTATCGGGGCTTAAGTTTAGAGTAAAGTTAGGTAAGAAGATAAATGTAGTGTAGGACTCAGCTGGTGATGTTTTCCTATCTAAAGTAAATACATCTAACATTAACCTTATAATTGCAGATATATTTACAAAAACTTAAGTAAATAACTGGTTCAACAAATGAGGTAATAAATTGCTCAAGTAACATCCAAGTAATTTCAGATACTGAAATTAAATTAGATGATATTGAAAAAGAATTATGCAAACTGGATCCAGACAAGACACAGGGAGGAGATGGAATTAGCAATAATGATCTGAAAACACTTCAGCATGAGCTTAAATTACAATTATATCTCCATTCACTAGGTCATTTAAGTCTGGGAAGTTTCCTGAACGCTGGAGACATGCACTTGTTAAACCTATCTTTAAGAAAAGGGGACAAGGACAAACCCAGAGTTATACAGATCCATAAATTTACTTTCATTTTTAGGAAAATAATGAAGAAGGTTATTTTAGATAAATCCTTTTTGGAATTGGAAAGGATGGGTCTTGAATACATATGTCAGCATATATATGTTGAAAATAGATCTATAACCACTTGTTGCATGATGTTATGTAAAGATATAATAATAGTATAAATAGATAATTGCACAGTTATGTAATTTATAAGAGAGTCATACACAAAACACTGATCATTAAATTAGAACAGTTATGTACTGATGTAATCTTGATAAGATGGATAGCTGCATGGATTACACATAGGATAGGGTAAGTATCATATAATAATGGGACAGGTGAAATTTTAGGCTACAGTCAGGGTGTCCCACAAGGACCTGTCCCAAGCCCACACTTGTTTAGGTTTTGTCTTACATATATTTTTTTTCTTTTGAGGAGTTCTACAGTCTATATGCAGATGGCTTGACAATGGGTAAACTGATTACATTTGTTACAGATAGGACATGTCTGAAAAATAACTTGATTAAACAGACTATTCGGGCACAGGAGAATAATATGCTGATAAATACATCAAAAATAAGTATATGAGATTTGGGACACATAGACTGAATGACAAATATTTAATACAACAAACAGTGATTGAAACTACAGATTCATTCAAGGACCTGGGTATATAAGTAGATCAGCTTTGGGATTTTCTAATCATATCAACCAATTAGTTAATGATAATTATAGAACTATAGGTTGCATAAAAAGATTTGTAAAGTCTAGGAAATCAGAAATGCTGAAATCATTGACTGTTAGTTACATTAGACTCAAACTCAAGTATGGACTAACAGTATGGAAACCTTATAAGAAAACAAACATGACTAAATTGAAGAGTGCAGTGGAAATATACCAAGAGCATCCATGGATGTGAAAATTTAAGTTATTTTGAAAGACTAACATATCTGAACTTGTACAGTCAGTGTCTCTTGTAGACATTTAAGAGGAAAACTTATTCTGGTATGTAAGGCATAGCTGATGCATGGTATAGACTATCAAATTACATTGAGCAAGAACTAGTTTAGATATTTTCAGAACAGAACAACCTGGACATTTATTATGGGAATAACTGTTTTGCTACATTGGCAGGCTAGAAGGGCATTATTGCCCATGCTTGAAGTATTTGAATGCGTGTAGGTATTGTAATGACCTTAGTAACCCTTTTGAATAACTCAGTCAGGTTAAATAAACATGAGATCCCTCTTACAAAGCCAACATTACATACTTCCAATGATATAAAATCAGATATATTGTTGTTTATTAATTCAGCTATACTACATTCCACAGCCTTGGAAATAATCCTAGTATAAATAATAAGACTGCAATTTCCAGGGTCAGTAGATGAACCACCTTTGTAAGAATGCCAAAGCAGTTATTTTCCACAACTCAAGGATGTATACCAGTGGAAAGACTCAAGCTGAAGCACTGATAGAGTTTTTGTTTTTCTTGATTGGACTTAGCACTTCTCCTCAGATATCCATAAATATTGTTACAACCCATGGAATTGGTATTCATGAGTTTGGAACATGTTGAGACAACATGGTCAAGAGTGTTAATCTGGAAGGAGGGTGTTGAAAGAACTTGGTCAAGACATATTTTTTTTTTGAGAGAAGATGCAAGAGGGAAGGGGACAAAAGGAATATCTGGGATAAATTATGATAAAATTTGTACACAAGTATGTTAGCAATATTTTTGGACTCAAACATGGAAATAATATTAGAAAAAGTTTCAATGCAGAGTTGTTATATATGTCTAAGCATATTGATAAAGGAGACCTTATGGTTGCTTTTTGGCTTGGACTCAACAATCCCTAATTTTATAGTCAGCTTTTCATTTCCCCATGGCATTACATATGTTTCAGAAAAGTGAAAAAATGCATTAGTAAAATCAGACACACACACACACACACACACACACACACACACACACACACACACACACACACGCAGACACACACACTTATATATATAGTTGCTATTATGAAGCCTAGCCTAATTCTCCAGTTGCACAGGGGTATTGTCTGGTTAAGTAACATGCTCAGAGTCATAGGGTAAGTAAATGAAGGCTAATGGAATTAAACCCAAGACGACAGAAAGCAGCATGTTAGCAGCTCATAACCTAAATCCTCTGTGTTACCTGCTAGATTGATAACTCCTTAGGGCCATATCTTTTTTAACCCTTTATGGAGTTTTTTTTTCCTGGGCTTCCACTGAAAATGGGCTCCTTGCCAGTCAGACTTTTCTCATAATCAACTGTCAGTAAATAAAATAAATAAGCCTGTTGCATGCCAGATCAAGTAGATAGTTAAAATATCACAAACCTAGGCACATTCAGAACCTCCCATCTCCATAAAGTTCAAGTGACAACACTCTTCCATTTCCATAACAAGCAGCTGACGACTAGCCTGAGGCAGCTGCAGGACATACTGCTGATTACACTCTGATCACAATGGAATATTCCAGCCTGAGGCATCTTCAGGACATACTGCTGACTACCTACTGATCACAATGGAATACTCCAGATAGTTAAGTGTTTTGTATATATAGCACTATATATAGGTAGAACAGGTTTGAGATTTTATAATCATATTACATGTGGAACATTTAAGGGGCAGTTGGCTGGTGTGTACCAGATTTCAACATTTGTATGTTTTAGTCTGAGACAATGTGCAAGTAAACCTAATTTTCCAGTCTGGAACATTTTTCAGCAAGAAAATTTAACATACTTGCATGAGGCTTTATAACTACAAGAGATCCTTCTGTAATCCTTTTGTAATACCATAATGAAGTGTCAGTGGCTTAACAGATAGCACACTTTGTTGTTAGAACATTAGAAGAATGTGGGTTCTGGTATGATAGCAAGTAATTGTATTAATTTCCCAAAAACTGACACTGCATTGAAGCATGGAGGGAGGTACTGCACTCCTGACAAAATCCTGCAGTCAATCATTTGAGAGATTACACCAAGGCCCCATCTGCCTGAATTGATTGTAGTTCAAGTGAATGTAAAAATCCCATGGCACATATTGAAAAAGAGCAGTGGTTGCTTTATTTATACATCTTTTGTGCAATAATTACACATTTCATATGTCATATATATTTTCATGGGGTCTATATTAGAACACAGAACATTTGAAATGTCGACTGTTCTAATATCGACCTGTTTTCAGCGAATGCTGAAAATATCGAAGAAACAGAAAACCAATTTTTTTCCTAGGGAAAGAATTTGGTTGTCCGTTTCTGTTGCTTTGGTATTTTCAGGGCTCTGGTGGAAAGTTACGGGTCGGTTTCAGGTAAGTGTGCGATTGTGTGGATGTGTGGGTTAGGACGGGTTAGGTGAGTTAGGGTTAGGTTGTGGGTCAAGTAAGTGTGTGATTGTGTGGACGTGAGGGGTAGGGTGGGGTAGGTGAGTTAAGGTTAGGGCGCAGGTGAGGTGACTGTGCGATAGTGATTAGGGTTTGGGTTAAGGTAAGTAGATAGTTAGTGGTGTATGTATAGTTTAGTGTAGGATTAGGTGTAAGAGTTTAGGTGTATGTGTGTGGATTGCTGCTTGTTTGGTGTGCTTGTGCTGTGTGTATGTGTTTTGGAACAGCACATTTTTTCCCTAGGAAAAAATTCGCTGTTCTGAATGTTCGATGTTTTGTATTTTCGATTGTTAGGGTTCGATATCAGAACACTCGACATTTTGAATGTTTGGTGTTCTAATATAGACCCATTTTCATGGTATATACACTTTACTATTATTCATTAATTACCCTTTTCATGGTATAGCCACTTTAAAATTATTCATTAATTACACTTTCCAGCCCTTCAATCACAGCTGTCTTTTTATTTCCAACATTATTTCCTTGTGTTTTTTTTGCTATACAATAACTTTTCATATGACCTTTTCCTCAAATACCATATCACCATAATAAAACCTTATCCCATTTATTGATTTCCTTCTTAGAACCATCTTTCTTTTTATCAAACAATATCATATCCATGTCCATGTTTCTGAATCTTTTTCATTTATAAGTCCTTTCAAAAATATACTAAAAATCCTTGATTTTTTTGTAGTCTAGAAAACAGTGTTGCATTGTTTCAACTTACATACATAATATAACCTTTCTCCAAATACATTGTTTTCATATTTCAATTTCATATTTCAATTCACATGCAACTTATAAAATATAATTTTCAATAAAAAAAATCCTGCCATTCATAAAATATTTTTTATATTCTTTAATTGAATCTTTCACATTTTTCTATATTTTTTCATGGAAATACAAAACACTATTCTTTTATTATTGCTTGTACCAACTTTTCCTAGCTCTTCCAACAACATTTAATTGAATTTTCCATACCTTTATACTTTTTCATGATCCTCGTCATCCATATTTTTACATTCCATTTTCTATCCCTTTTGCTTTATTACTTCTCATATTTTATCAATAATATTTTTATCACCAAACTTAATTTTTCATATGTCATTTTAAAACCCAAAATAAATGCATTTAAAAAGGCAGGATTTAATAACTTTGTTTTGCATTATATACTGTTCCCCACTATTTTCTCTTTCACTTGATTTATTCCTTAACCCCAAATGAAAAAGAAAATGCATTTCTAATAGCTTTTCTTCCATGATGGATGCATACAAACCAACAGCTTGATTTCAGCTCTCCCAGTATAAAAAAAGAAACTGGAAGATAATGGCCAAAAAACTCTGCAAGTTTTAGTAAATTCAGTTACTGCACACTGCCTGGATGCTAGAAAAGAAGAAACTTAAGAGATCCTGAAAGAAAATAAACTAGATATGGTGAAGAGAAAACACCGACTAGGAAGAATCCAGCAGCTATTCAGCAAAAAGTATCTCAAGCTCCAACTTTGGTGCAAGACATGGTTTCCAGTAATTTAGAAGAAAAGAGAAAGCAAATATGGTTAGAGCTGATTAAAATAAATGAAACCTTGAAAGAGTATATAAACTCAAATAATATAATTCTGGAAAAAATGTAAGAAGCATTAAACAGTTATTCAGATGAACTAATAAAACTGCAAAATTCAATGGTTTAAATGAATAAAAGGCTGGCTGAGTATGAAACTGCTAAAAAAACTGTTTCAAAAAATGGCAGAGTTAGAGGACAGAACATGCAGTGAAAACCTAAGATTTTCTACTGTACCAGAAAACCGGAAGGAACAGGCTGTATTAATTTTATGAAAGCACAGATAAGCAACTGGACTGGTATTCCACAGCAGGATTTGTTAATTGAAAGGACACATCATGCATTTGCTCCAAATTTAGCTTTGAGAGAGCAGCCAAGACCTGTATTAGTAAATATACAATCATACCAGCAGAAATAATCTCTCCTGACAAAATTGTGGCAAAGGGCAAAGTATTAAAAATTAGAGACAGTAGAGTGTTTGTGAAAAATGATTGCTCACTGTACACTAAGCAGAAGTGAAACAAATTTATCCCAGCAATCAGGGAAAGTTGAGAGGCAAATGTGAGATTCAAGCTGGTGTATACAGCTGCCTTCAGAATATCTTTTCTTGGTGGATCAATGTATTTTTTGATATAGAAGAGATACAGAACAGGCTAAGGAGGAAATGAAAAAGTTTGTCCAACAAAAAGCGAGCAATCAAACAGACGGGGACTCTGCTTTTCATTCTTCTAATAATATAAAGCTTATAGATAAAGACTTTTTCATTTCCATTGTTTGAAAGGAAAATGCATGAGCGACAAAAAAAGCACAGGAGCTGACTAGAAGAATTTGGAGTATCTTGGACTTCAACTAGAGTCTGGCTTAGTAGATGGAGCTGAACAGGAATAAGAGCAATAACACTGAAATTACAAAATAAATGTGGGACTATAAAACATTAACCACATTTCTGAAGTATGGCTTTACAGAAAAAATTGAAAGATTGGACTTTTGTTGAGTTTGTAAAATGTGTGGGAGTATGAAACACATATGTCCCACTTCATGTCATAAATATTTGGAAAGATACTGAACGGAAGGAGAATAGTAAGAAAAAAGAAAAGAAAGGTAACTGTAAGTAAAACAATTGTGTTCTTAACAGTATTTGTATGGGACATTTCATGATGCAAATTGCCTGTTATAATGTGAAGTGTTTTCAGTTATTGATGAATATGATAAACATACTAAAGTAAACAAGTTCCCCTTTTCCTTCTTCTTTTATAGTTTTAAGAAATGTAGACATTACAGTGTAAAGAGAGAAGAAAGGCTTGACAAAAGCATGTTGAAGTTGATATGCTGTAATCTCAGGTTGATGAGATGGAGGATGGAGTGCAAAAGTGCACAGATCATAATATATGTAGAGCTGATATGTTCTCTCTTACATTTGTATAGATGAATGTCTGGATTAAGGGCTTTGAATTAATCTATTTTTTTATCTAAACAAGTAAATAAGAGGACACTGAATGTAATGAAAAGTTTTCCTTTGTCAAATAAATGTTCAATGTAAGTTGAGAGGTTTGAAGAGCAGTATGCATATTTGGTACTGACTATAAGAAAGGTAATAAAAGGCAGAACACTTTTTTAATGCTAACGGTTAATGTTTTATGAAAGTATATAAACTGTTTTTGTTCTCTTTTTATACATCTGGGAAGGAAATGAGGATAAGACAAGAACATACAGCAGTTAATCTAAGCTGGAGCATGGATAGTAACATACATATTAGCATGAATAACCTTAATGTTAGGTTAAGTTATGTCTATGTGTACAGCTGTCAATTTGGGACAATTGTTCCTATCAGGAGGATTAAATTTCAATATATGAAGATGTGGATAGTTTTGTATGTTTGTTTTAAGTTAATAGTTTCTATGTATGTTTTTTTTTTTGGTTCTTCAGTTTTCTTTAAAGCAAAAAAGGCTTGTAAAATGTGGCATATGTTCAAATAGAGACAGCAAGAAACAACTGCATAAGAGATTAACCTGTCAAATGTTAGTGGGTAAATGTAACACAAAGGCTGAAAATAGACATTTAAAACATTGTCATATCTAATAGGTGAGAATACTCACATCTTTTCATAATACCTACACTAAACATATTATTTTGCAATGTGAACTGCCTCACAGGTATAAACAAAAAAGATACGAGTACTGAATTATTAAAAAAAATCAGAGTGCAAATATTGCTACAGGAGACACATTTGGAAATACGTGAGCATCTGAATTTGATAAAGAAAGGATTTCAGTATGGATATTCAGCAGACTATTAAGGACAAAATAAAAGGGGGTACTTACTTTATGATAGAAGACCTACAACTGTGACAAAAGAGGAAAACATGATAATAATGATAAATGTGTAGTAGTAAGGGGCTATTAGCAAGAGATGGTGAGTGCACTGTCATGTACTTTTATTCCCCCAAAATTGCTACTGTGGAGTTTAAGAAATTTTGGGGTGAAATAATCAGCTTTCATTAGGGAATATTACTTATAGGTGGGGTTTGGAACTTGATTTGCAAAAGTGGGGATGTATCTGGGGAACCTAGAAGGGAAAATATAACAAGAGAAGCTAGATTACTGAAGAAATTTATGAAAATATTTGGTATGGAAGACATGAATTCAGTAGCAGGAATTTGGAGAGAATTTACATATTATTCTCTAAGATGCAATAACTGGGCAAGCTTTAACACACATCCAATAACTATTTCAGATCAAGCGCCAATAACAACTAAGATAAAAATGCAGGATAATGATGTAAAAATAATACACTGGTACTTCCTCACCTATTAATTAAAAAGATAGGCATTTAAGGAATGGGTAGTGGAAATTATTCAAACACTAGCAGGGAAAATAGAAATCTCTTAGGAAGTTATAGCTTGAAAGTGGGATAATATGAAAGTGGAGTTTAAAAATAGGGCACTAATAAAATTAAAAAAATATGGTTTAGAAGTAACAAAAATTGTTGGTGCTGACAAAGTTTAAAATATTGCAGAATAAGTGGAATCTCACAAAAAAATGCACATTAGCTGCAACTGAAGAGTGCTAAAGAGAAAATAAGGGAGTATCTGTATAATATGTTTGAATTTAATAAGATTGCTGTTAAGCAACCATTTTTGATAATAATTCCAGAGCACAAAAGGTCTTAGAACAATGATTTAGGCAACAGAAAGTAGAAGGGGTTGTTGCCAGAATTAGAAAGCCTATAACAAGAAAAATAGTCAGAAATCGTGTAGAGGTATTAGAGATATTTCAGAAATTTTATGAAAAATTATATAAAGAGGAATGTGGAAATCAAGAAAAAGTACAAATGGATATATTTATGGAAGACATTAGTATGAGGTAGATGAGGCTCAACAATTAACAGCTAAAATAGGAGGGGAGGAGATGAGATAAAATGGTGACATATAATCAAGCTGCAGGAAAGTCTTCAGGAACAGATGGCATTTCTGTGGAAGTTAGGTGAGAAGAAATTAATAAGATCTGGAAGGTTTTCTTTAACAGAATTTTAAAAGGAGTGGAAGTACCAACATCCTGGAAGAAAGCTGTGGTGGCTTTATTAATTAAAGATGGTAAAGACCCATCAGTCCCAGCTTCATATAGGCCCTTTTCAATTTTAAACCATGATTATAAAGTTTATGTCTACAATAGCTAAAAGAATGGCAAAGGTATTGCAAAAATTAATAGATATGGATTAATGGGGTTTTGTGGAGGGGATACAAACATTTGACAAAATTCATAGAGCAATGATGATCTAATGGGAAGCAGAATGTAAGAAATTACTGATCTTGTTGTTAAATCTTGATGCAGAGAAAGCATTAGACAGATTAAGCTGGGATTTTATGAGGAAGGCAATGGGAGCATATGCTTTCCCTGATACAATAAGAAGGTTAATTAGAAGAATATATGAGGGATTGGAGGCAAAAATTAAAGTGGGAGAGTTCTGCTCTGAAAAGTTGTTTCTGATTAGAGGAACCAGGCAGGGGTGTACTCTTTCCACTTTGTTATATGCATTAAACTTAGAGTCATTAGCAAAGAAGGTAAGAGACTTAGAAATTCAATTATGTAATTGGTATGGTAATTAAGAAAAGTTGGCTTTATTTGTACACAGTATTCTTTTGCACATGATAAAAGCAGAAAAAGGACATCACACTGTTGCTTAACATTCTAAGACAGTTTCAGTTTTTTTTTTCAGAATATAAAATGAATACAGACAGAAATGCTATAGCTGCAAATTATGTACCCACACATGAAATGGTTCAGCAATACTCACATTTATGTGGACACAATTAAATAAAATATTTAGGAGTGTGGGTTAAACGTGTTCTGTTATGCCAGCTAAGGATATGTGAGAAGGAACCAAACAAAAGAAATTACAAAAAGTGAGAAACTGCCAGCTCGTTTTATGGATATGGATAGCATGATGCAATCTGTGAAAATTTTTTTAGTCCCTTTAGTTTTATATACAAAGTAGGCATATCTTTTATCAAGCAGTGAAGAAGTTGGGGATAGTTCATAGGTTCATAGGTTCATAGGTTCATACTAGGCTATCTGCCCGAGGGCATTTATAAGCCTAGCCCATAGTTTTGTGGCTTACGCCACCCCTTTTGTATGGGGAACTATACCCATTATTTTGCTGTGCCTCTGTCTAGCAGTGACACTGAGGTAATCCCTGGAGTATATCTGCGATCTCCCATCCATTGGTCAAGATTTCTCTTGAACAAGGCCAGCGAGGTGCTCTGCCTCACATATACCGGGATTTTGTTCCACAGCATAGGGAGTCTTTGGGTGATGAATCTATCCCTCCAGCACATCCTATTAATAGCCGTGTCGAGTTTTAAGTCTCCCACCCTTGTGGCTCTGATGGATCTAGATTTTTTGAGGTGAAGCATATTCATCAAATCTGGGTTAGACATGGCCTTGTATGTCAGGCAAAGGTCACCTCTGAGCAAGCGATGGCGACTGAATAGAGCTAGAGTTCTTTCAGTCGGGCAGCATAGGACAGATTTTTGAGACCCTTTATCCTTTTGGTGAGGAACTTTTGTGGCCTCTCCAGCTGCTGCAAGTGTCGGGTCAGATACATTCCGAATGGGGCATTGTACTCAATCATTGGTCTGATGAGTGATGAGTATAGGAGACTATGACCTCCCTTGATCTAGATGTGAATCCCTTCATGATAAGGTGGGCAATGTAGAAGGTCTTCCTAACTACTTTAGCTACATGGGTGTCGAATGACAGGCTACTGTCAACCTGGGTCCCCAGGTCCCTGATAACTTCTTCTGTGCTCAGAGGATTACCACCTATATGGTAGCTAGGGGTAACCTTGTTTTTCCCGAAGGGTATGACTATGCATTTTTTGGCATTTAACTTTAGGCCATGGCTCTGGCACCAGTCATCCGTTTCTGTGAGACCCTTCTGAAGGATATTTGTGTCAGATGTGTTTTCGACTACGGCGCCCAGTTTGCAGTCATCTGCAAACTTTGTCAGCCATAACCCTCCTGTGTTTGCTTGTACTTTGGAAAAGTAGATGCTAAACAAGAGTGGGCCCAGGACTGAGCCCTGTGGGACACCACCTGTGACAGGCTTTGAGTCTGACATGGCGCCAGCAACTCTGACCCTGTGGGTTCTGTCACTCAGCCAGTTTGCAGTCCATCTTGTGATGTATGGGTTAACATTTAAGCTGATGAGTTTTTCAATGATACCCGAGTGGGGTATTGTGTCAAAGGCCTTCGCCAGACCGAGGTAGGCTGTATGGACTGCCTTTCCCTCATCAATGGCTTTGGTGACTGTTTCGAAAAAGTCAACCAAGTTTAAAAGGCATGATCTGCCTTTGACAAAGCCAAACTGGGATGGATCCAAAGTCTGCAAATTCCTTATGTCTTTATTTATGAGGTCCATTATGATCCTCTCCATAGCTTTGCAGATAAGGCTTGTCAAGCTAATGGGCCGGTAATTTCCAGGGTCTGTGGAGGCACCGCCTTTGTGAAGTGGGACCACAGTTGCAGTGCGCCACTCCCTGGGTACGTATCCAGAGGTGAGACTATGATTAAACAGCGGTCCTAGCTGTGGGTTTAATTCCTCATTGAGTTCGTGGAGCACACAGCCTGGGACACCATCAGGTCCCATGGATGCTGTGTTTTTTGCTTTGGAGAGAGCAGTTCTCACTTGGGCGTTTGAGATGTTTGGGGGCTGCAACCATTTGGTATAGATATCTCTCCTTTTGGGGAGGGAGAAGTTTGCACTGAACCTGTCAGCCAGTATGTTGGCAATGTCTGTAGGATCAGTAATCTTCACATCATTTTGAACTAGTTCTGAGCATATCTGGGAGTTTCCTCCCAGGTTTCTAACATAGCTAAAGAAGGCCTTATGATTGTCTTTTGAGTCTTTAGCTATTTTTCTCTCAAAATTTGCTTTGGATGATTTTATGAGAGCTCTTAGCTTTTTACTTATAGTGATCAAAGGTGTCTTACCTTTTAAGGATTTTGCTCTATCTTGTAGTAGCTTCCTCCTTTTGTTGTAGAGTTTGTTTATGACTGTGGTCCACCAGACTGGACGCTTGCCCTTGGTACAAAGAGTCTTTGTTTTGCCTGGGATTGCCTTATCCATGCAGTCCTGCAGGTGCTGGTAGAAGGCATTTGTAAGTGATTCAGCGGCTTGAGTACTGTTTTCTGCCGGCTCGGGGGCCTTAAAGGAGACCACACTAGTCTTTAGAAGTGTGAAGTCGGCATTCAAGAAGTTTTTTACTGTGGTCTTTTTTATTTCAGGTGGGGGTGGGATGAGGACCTCCAGCAAGATTAGTTTGTAATCTGATCTCACCAGTGAGGGGTATACTTCCGGTGTTGAACATTGTGCTCCCATGTTCGTGATGATGAGATCAAGTATGTTTTCTCCTCTTGTGGGGATGGTGACTAGTTGTTCCATGGCATTTGAGTTTATGAATTCCAGGAACTTTTGGGCTAGGGTGTTTGGGCTTGAGTAGTGTTCCCAGTCTATATTAGGGTAATTGAAGTCACCTAGTATGATGGTGTTTGGAGATACATTTATCCCCTCCAGTGTTTTCAGGAAAGCCATGTGAGGTTCCTGAGTTTGTGAGGGTGGCCTGTAACATGCTACAATTTGCAGAGCAGTCTTGCCTATGGTTAATTGCACCTGGATGGTCTCTGATGCATCGTGCGTTGCCACCAGTCTTGAGGTGTGCGTGTCCTTGATGAATATGGATACCCCCCCTCCTTTCTTGGTATTGTCCGGATTTTGGGGCCGGAAAGCATGGTATGAGTTAAAACCTGTTAGTGCTGGGGTGCTCTCAGGAGCCTTGAACCAGATTTCTGTCACAGCACAGACATCGATGTTCTCCATACTGAGAAGGGCCTCGAGTGCGTGCATTTTGAGATTTAGACTTCTGGCATTGAGCAGCATTACCCTTAGTTTTTTTCCTTTTTTGTGTTCTATGGTGGTAGGTTTAGAATTTGAGCCTTGCCTAAAAAAGGCACTATGGGGGTGGCAAGAGCCTTTGCCAATATCCGAATCCCAGGGTGACAGGTGCAAGCCGTCCCTTGCGAAGCAGCGTGGCTTGTCCAGCATGTCATCCCAGGCAGACAGACATTGTATCCCCTTTGAATGACACCAGAGTTTAAGCCAATTGTTAAAGCTGATCATCTTATCTCTGTATTGTGGCATCATTCTTGGTGAAGGTAGGATACTGCTCAAGGTCAGGGTCATACCTGCCTGGGCTACATAATCAGAGAGCTCCTCAATGTCTCTTTTCATGTAGTCCAAGGAGTGCGTCTCAGGTCGTTTACACCAGCGTGGACAATGACTGAGTCGTATTTGTACCTGCTGTTGAGAGACCTGAGTGCTTGCGTTATGTGGCGGATTCTAGCTCCCGACAGGCAGCTTACTGTAACTCTCTCCTTACTCAGTCTGGTGAGCGGGACGTCAGTGTGTCTGACTATGGAGTCACCAATGACTAGTGTGTCTGGCATTGTGTTTGGCCTTAAGGGCTGTGACGGTTTGACACCCTGACTGTGAGGTCTATGTGTTGCAGGTGTTGTGTTCTGTGGTGGTGGTTGTTTGGGTGTCTGCTTTGGTGGCCTCTGCTGTTTTGGTAGATTTATGATCAGAGCCTCCGAGTATGTCTTTGTGTGTTTATGTGTATGATTTGAGGTTGTGATGGTACTCTGTGAGACTGGGTCTATAGTGTGTGTGGTAACCTTCTCCTCCTGTCTGGTCTTGCCAGTCCTAAGTTGAGAGAGCTCAGCCTCTAGTTTGGCCATATAGTTGCATCTCTCGCATGTATTTGTGTTTTGTGGGAGGAGGAGAGGGTTGTCTGTGTACATAAGAGTTGAAGGATTTTATCTAGGAGGGTAAGAGTGCAAGGATCAGTTTGAGATACGTTGATCCTCCCAATAGAACAAGGCAATTTAGGATTACATGATTTGAATGGATATTTTAAAGCCACAAGTTACGGCTCATATACATAACATAAGCAAAAAGTTATAATTCAAAGTGGAAAAAGATGATGATGAAGCAGGAAAGAAATTCAAGAAATAAGGAGAGAATGAGATTTTGGATGCAAACCCTTGAGCTTAGTAACAACTGCCATACATAATATTATAGTCATAAAGTGGTAGAAAGTATTCCAAGAACTAAGCCAATGCAAGAAAGGAGGAAGGCTATTTTGCTTATAGGGCTTACTGTAAATAGGGGTACAGACAAGAGGCAAGAAAGGGTTGAAATTTACTAGATAAAACTGCAAATTAATCAATGTATTGGTAGCAAATATCTGGAGAGGGAAAGGTAACAGAATGTGAACAGGTCAAGAAGGTATTTGGACTGCAGGCTGGAGACTACCTTGTCTATCAGGTACTGATATCACGGTATTAGAAAAGAGAAAGAGATAAGGGAATCCTAAGTGAAAGTCATGCTCTATTACAATTTTTAGTTGAACCTAGAACAGAAGCTGCTGTAAATACAATTAGTAGGATGTATAAAATATTGCATGATAACTATAGGAATCAATCAAAGGAGGTTAGAAAAGATGGGGAAGAGAGATTGGATAAGCAATTCACAAGGAAAAAAATGGCAGGACATATGTATAGCTCTCAAATGTGCAAAAAGTATGGAAGATTCACAATTTTTGCTTGAAAGCATTTGCACAGGTATTTTTGTACTTGAAATAAGCTCCAAAATGTTTTTCCTCAGGTAGATGGCAAATGTTGGACGTGTGATGGGGAAGAACAAGGTGAATGGGAACATATGTTTTGGGAGTGTGTTGAGTTGGTAGACTTTAAAAATTCCCTACAGAGTACTTTGTCAGAAATTGGATAAGCAAATGTGTGTAACTAAGGAAATTATATTTTTTAACTGGGATAAAGGATCTGAATTTCTTCGACATAGTAAGACATTGTTAGGTTTATGTCTGGTGGAAGCCAAAAAAAGCAATTGTTAGAAAATGGAAATCAAAGTCAAAACCTACCGTAATTCAATGCTGAATATTTTAACATAGATAAAAGAAGTGGAAATGGGTCTTTAGAAAAGGGTAGGCACAAACTGCATAGAAAAAAAATGGAAATTGTGGGAACAATGCAGGCAGAATAATGTTTTGGAGGAGGAGGGAAGTTTAAGGGAGGGCATGAATAGATCATTTTTTGTAATGTTGGATTGATGATAATTGTATAAAGCATATATGTGACATATAATACTTTTAACTATGAACATGTTAACATGGTTTGTTTTCTTTTCTATAAATGTGTGTTTGCTTGGGATAGACAGTATTGACACATATCAGCAATATTTTGGTAAATCTGGCTTAAATTTGATAAGGCTTAAATGGCTCTTTGTCCATTAGCCTTGTGAACACCTATGAACCTATGATTGCAGGTAGTGAATTGGTTTCATATATTTCATGTGAGTTAGATGGGGAGAAAAGGGTAAGGTCTGAGTTGCATTTATCAGCTCGTGGGTTAACTATATATCTTCACGTCAGTGTAAGTAGCATCATTTACAACCAGGTCAGTACATTGTTGCATCATGCTTTTGATATTATGAATATAACTAAAAAGGGGCTTAAGATTGTCATTTGCTTGGGTGGCTGTTTTTGACTGGAATGTATAATTGGTAGATTTAATTAAGGACACCTGAGTTGCTTGTTTCATTTAGTGATGAGGGGTTTACCATTTTGTGTGTTGCTCTTCTTTTTATCTGATAATCCCTTTCTGTTATTGTTAAGATTGTTGATATTGAAGTTCCACCAAGGGAGTTTGTTTTCTGGTATGGCATTCACTTGTTTCTACCTAATGCAGCTTCTGGTATAGTTTAGTGATATTCTTTCCTCATATTCAGTAGAGTTTGTTAGATTTGTTGGGTATTAAAAATTTGTTAATGTAGTACTCTGCAGTATGTCTTTGAGAAATTTTTAAAGTA
>NC_056745.1:1008756964-1008811964 GCF_019279795.1 Protopterus annectens
TCTGCAGAAGTCAAGCTAACATTATATGTTTGAAGTTGTACCCAATTCAGATTTGACATGTAACATTTTGTGCTCAAAGACACATAGCCTTGAAAACTGCATTTGCATAATTCAAAGCCTATGGATTCATTGGTGGTCTAATTGAAACTAATTACATAAAATAGCACTAAAGGTGTGAAACATGGCATTAGGATTTGCCATGTGTAATACTCAGCTTATCAATATATGACCCATTTTTTAACAATGAAATGCTTAATGAGTTGGCTTGTAATCTTTTGTGTTTGGAAGGATAAAAAGGATGAATTATGACATATTTTGATGTTGGGACGTGCACACTGTTAAAATTGTACTGTACTTACTGGAACTTGACTCCTTGAGATAAAGAATGCAAAATTTGAAACTTAGCTTATTAATTCTCATTGTCTCAGAAGAACGGCCTTTTTAGCATGGTATTTAGTAGTAGTTTCAGAGTGAATGAAGATATATTTCTGAAAGGCCTCTATGTGTTTATGCATGACTTTAACTAGTCCTGGAAATGCATTCATATGCAAAAGGCAATATTTTTGTCTGTACATAATTTTCAAATGAATGGAGTTGCATGAACTGAGTAATACAGGCTGTGGGTATTTTAAATACGTACTTCACAAGATATTGTCATAAACGTATAGGATATGTGATGAGTCATTATGATTATAACAAAACTACTGTGCCCATCTTACATATGCAAGTGCATTTTAATTTAAATATCATAATTGTCATGTTTAAGAAATTGTACACCCATTAGCTTGAGGTTATATGTTAAGCATTAATGATACATGCTACATAGAAAAGTTTAGTTATGCAACCATTACTGATACATTTATTACAATAAACACGTTTATCATTCTCATGTCTTTACTTTTACATTCTTAATCAAAATGTCATAAGAAACTTAATTCTGACACCCTTTGTAAAAAATATCTTTTATTTGGATTCTAACCTTTAATCACCTGTGTTGTTTATTTAAATTCACTGCACTTACACTTTGTGCTACAGACATAGATAAGTGACAGGTGGAATTTCTCTAACCAGTAATGTCCAGAGAGCTGATGAAAGCACACCATTTCTGGGTGTATTTGTGCTATGGCAGCCTAAACTAAATTTTTCACTTTTTTTCCTTTAAGCAGTGAACTGTGTTTACATGCTGCTGAACAGAGAGCAAATGCAAAAGGCATCAGAAAAAAATATGAGAGAGAAAATAGCTGACAGAAAACTGAATTCAGTCAGTGGGTTTATGTAAGAATGAGCAGAGCAAGAAGTGCATTTAAATGCCACATTTGTCTTTCTCACATCTCCTTGCAATATCAGAAATCTACTTTGTGGAAAACATTATCAAACCAGTAGTTAATGTCAAATAATAGGAAAGTGAACAGACAACATCTCACATGCTGTTATTAATATTAAGAATAGTGAAGGTTTATACAAGACAGTGAAAAAAAAAATAAATGTGTATAAATATGTATTCACTCCACCATCTGTAAAATGAAATGACTAATTCTATTTAAACCCTGCATCGTCTCTCTTATTTCTCTCAAGTCACCTCAGTTATACATTGTGCCACAGAGATAGTTATCTGAAATGTGGAATTTAGTCCAGTGTGCTGACAAAAGTACACGGTTGGCAGGTGTATTTATGATAAAAAAGGCAGATTAAACTGTTTTTTTTCACTTTTTATTTGGTGGTGAACCCTGTTTATGCACTGCTGAGCAATATGAAACTGTAGATTACTGTGCATTCTCTGCAATCATCACTGCCTAGAATGCTGATGGCTGCACAGTGATGCCAGGCTTGTTTGAGCTACTGAAGGCACGCCAAATTAAATTTTTCATTTGTTTTCCTTAAGCCATGAAACTTGATTGGTCAGAAGGCAACATTTAGTAAAAATATTTGCAAAAAGATTTTGGGATAACAATTTTAAGGAATATGAAATGAATCAAAGTGTGTATATAGCAATGAGCTGAGCTACTACTACTATTGCATTATACTGACACATCCAGCCATCTCATATCTCCTTGCCACATTACTACTATCATTTATACTGCACAATATCAGAACGTTAGGGAATATTGCAGAAATGGAAAAGGGGACAGGGAACATCAGATATGCTTTCATGTTTTCACACAGCACACACAATTTATAGTGACATAATTTCAAATGATATATCTGTTTCTCATTTTTAGTCAATACTGAATTTACTTGTGTTCCCCACATAAGCACATTCATACACCAAAATGAATGTCAATATTTATCATGTGATCCCTCAATAAAAATTATCTGTGAGCAGGTTCTGAACCCTGTAACACCCCTACTACTTCTCTAAGCCCATTACATTTGCACATCATGCCACATAGATAGATATATAACATTACATTTACACATCATGCCACAGAGATAGGTATATGACAACATCAATTCCTTCACTTAGTACTGTCCAGATTGCTGATGAAAGTGCACCAATGCCAGTCTCAATTGTGTTAATGATGGCATTCCAAATTTAATTTGACAGTATTTGCCTTGGGAAGTGAACATCTGTTCACTCCTACTGCCACTGCCAGTCAAGAGAGTGTAATGCCAAATGGTGTGCAAATGATCAAGTGAAAAAATAGAAAACATTTTGAAATGAGGGCTCTATATTATGTTGTCAAAAAGGCTGCTCATTGAATGCTCTTTCTTGACACTTAAACACCGAACTACCAAAATCTCAAACAGCCACACAAGCAAATTTTTTCCCAGGGAAAAAAATCTCTTGTCCAACAACAAAGAAAAAAACTGTCACACCCTAGCAAGTGTAGGGCTTCACCCCCCCCCCAAACTAAATATACCGACTCTGAGATTGCACTACACTGGAGGAAAGGGCAAATTCCCAATGACTACCAAGCAATTTTTTCCCCCTAGGAAAAAATTTGCTTATGTGGCCATTTGAGATTTTAGTAGTTTGGTGTTTATGTGTCAATGAAAGGGCATTTGATGAATAGCCATTTCGACAGCATAAAGGGAACCGGAAATAAGTACTAAAATGTATATTTCTGATGTTTTCCTCGACTTTGTTGTCTTGCAAGAGAAACGTATGGATCTGAACTATCAAACTGTGGTATTAAGGACAATCTTTTAAGATCATTTCCCATATTTGCACCTATAATGACATATATTAGCAAGGAGTAAAATTGTTTAGATGTAATCATAATATTTTGAAAGAAGTGCTATAAATGCACATTTCTGATGTTTTTCCTCAACTTTGTTGTCTTGCAAGAGAAAGCTGCATGGATTTGAACTATCAAACCACTGGTATTAAGGAAAATCTTTTAAGATCATTTCTCATATTTGGCACAGACAATGACATACATTAGCAAGGAGTATAACTGTTTAGATGTAATCATAATGTGCCATCATCAAGTGACATTGAAAGTTAAACAGAAACAAGTTATGGACATTTTATTTTCTCATTTGTCAGTAAATGTCCTGATGAGTGAGATATTGGCAGCAGTTAGGATACATATGTACTCACACAATATTAAACAAAGACTGCAAACACTGCAGCTGTATTCCTGTCTTTCTTTATGGTAACTCATTCCTTTAACTATTCCTTCTTAACAACAGCACTATCTGACTTTTACTGCATATGGTATGCAGTATGCTTAATTTACTGCCTTGAATATGCTCAACATTTCTTAGCAAGAAGCAGTAACTGTGGTCATTAAAACAGCATTTGACTGTTATGAATGTTACTCCCCTAACTCAGTCAATGTACTTTTACACTTTCTGTATGTCTCTTCTCACTTATATACCCTTAGTAAGTGCATTTCAAATCAGGTGACTGTGAAACATTGATTGTGCCTGCAGTCAGTCTAATCATAAACACCTACAAGCTATTAGCAGGTAACACTTAGTGCTGGTCCTTTCAGTGCTAGGGCATGTGCATGCAATTGTGTAGCTCCTTATACCATGTTTACATTCCCTGTGCTTAGTATAGATTGTGGTATGCAGGAATGCTAATGATTTAACACTTCATTGATATACTCACAGTGCTCAGAGGGCTGACTCTGCACTGTAGAAAGGTAATTTTGTAGCTAATGAAACTGTATCATTGTGGGAATACTGTTTGAATCCAGAGAGCACGATAATGCTAAATATAAAGAGAAGACAGAAACTGTAACAAGCTCGCCATTACAATGACAATCCAGGAACAGGCAAGCAGAAAATGGCAGAGTTACATTCAAAAATGTATTAAGTAAACACAAAGCTTTTGGATTACTTCTTCTTCAGTGGGATAAAATTACATCAGACTATTCTGTCATTTACAATAAGTAGTAACAATCACATGATAGTAAGCAGCCAACCGAATAACAAGGTTAATTAAGTTAAGAAAATCATTTCTTTTTAAAGAAACAGAATAATTCTAAAAAGCTTTTTTAAAGAGACAAAAATGACTCTTTTAAATGATGTTTTGCTGATGTAGATGACAGACCCAGAGAATCTCAAACAGAACTTCCACGTAAGCAAAATAAAAATAATTCTAAGTGTCATTGTATTTTCTTTATATGCCTATATCTTATGTGTGATAAGTATGAGTCAGATGACACAGCAATTGAGAGATGTGGGTGTTTATGAGGGAATTCAAATGGTCAGTAAATGTTTTTATGAGATCATTCTTAATCTGCACATGTAAAGGAGACTGTTCTCTCTGTTTCTTGTTTCTTTTGCATTGTGATAATCATCCTTCATCCTTTTCCCTTCTTTACATACAGTGGACATCTGGATTGCAGACTGCAAGACCACCTGCACAGGGTAAGCACTCATTTGTCATTGTCTTTACCATATATATGGTAGATTCAGGTCTAACTGAGAGTAATATTTGCATATAAGAAAAAAAAAATTGATCAATTTCATTCCCTATTTCTCTGTGTAGCTTTTCTTGCTTGTTATCATAGATTATCCTGACAGTGGCACTATGGAACTCCTATCACCTGATATCAGAGTGTCGGTAGCCTCTGATGATTATAGTGGTGATGAAGTGGCACAGTCTGGTGGTGCAGAAGGTCAATCTAACACTGAGGTTGTGGTTCCCACATCCTCTGCCCATATTTCAGACACTACACATAACCATGACAAAGAGACCTCTAATATAGCACAGGTAGAGGGTGGCAGAGTTGATCAGGATAGTGTGGTTGCTCCTGTTGTAGTGCTGATTGATTATCCCTGTTACTGTCATGAGAGCAAGGTGCCACACAAGAGGGTTGTTAGAGGTGCTTGGAGGTGGCCTGCTGTCCGGCATCCTCCTGATGCTGGTTTGTCATTATGTATCACCAGACATATGTGTAAGGCTGTAGTGGAGGCAGAGGCATGTTCTACCAGGGCCTTGGAAGAGATAGTGTGATTACTAAATTTCCTGCATTCTGGCTTGTGTGACTCCCTGAACCATGTGGACAGGATGATTGACACACTGTGATGGAATATCTGCTATGAGTGAGTGGGCATTCATGTGACCAGAGAGCAGCTACATCTTCTATTGTTAGCAGACATGGCCATGCCGAATCTTATTTCAATAGTGACACTACTTCCACTGCACCATCAGTGATTGCATTGTCCACACCAAGATGTGGTGGGCCACAGACTCGTGGTTCTGGATGTAGTCGTGAGGACACCTCATCTAGCAGACATCACTCACATTCAGGTAACACCTCAACTTCTAGTGCAGGCTGTGGAAGTAGCAGTGTAAGTCCTGGCAAAAGTAGTTCACACCTGTCTGAGGTGCCAAGATGCAGTGATAGCACTGTGTTTTATTGCATTCATGCAGATACACACACATTAAAAAAAACTCACTTGCCTGTACCACTTCACACACATGAAAACTATCTTAACAATACTGTTGAGTGCTATACATCTTGTTACCAGCCCTGACCACTATATACTTTAATAGATACACATTTCCTACTTGCACACACTCACTTCTTTGGTGTCAATCTTGCTTTCCTGCCACCCCTCCAACCACCCTATGCAAATGATGATAGTTCCCTGCCCTTTGCACATGTTTGTGTGACATCGGATTGCATATACGTCTAATGCACACAGTGGATAGCTGATGCTTGCTGACTCAGAAGCTTGCATTTATCAATATATATGGCATAAAAAATGTTTTTGATTTCATGTTCCTACTCATTTATGGATGATTGTTTATATACTTGTTGAACATCATTGTATTGCAGTTAGTATTGTAAGTAAAGCAATTGAACCAGTAGGTACTTACAGTCTTACTTCATGATACAATTTTGCAAATAAGGGTATAATTGACTTGTTCAATGTTTTATTGACAGTGGTCAACTAAAATGCTTGATGAACAGTATTGGGTAGAATACATAAATGTATATTGCAAACATCAGACATATGAGCTATTACTGGTGTAATTTTACACCTCAAACAAATGCATTGTTTAGAGGCATATACATAATAAAGTACTCTGTTATGTACCCTTTTTGCTTTTGTTACAGGTTATACACTTACCTTGTTATTGCTGCAGGTACCAACTTTATACTTGGCTGTTGCCCCTGTCTTAGTTTGAGCATGGTCCTCATTGTATTTGTGCAAAGTGGGGTTGAGTGGATTTCTTATGCATGTCAGGAGCCAGGGCTTCATTGTATAGTCTGCACCCCCACTAAATGTCCTTCAAGAATGTCACCTCTAGCAAATTGGTGTACATAGGTGTGCCATATGTGTGAGTCATGAAAACTACAGACAGCCTAACAGTTTAAGGAGTGATAATAATTTCTGCTAATGTACCTCTTTCTCTGTTCACTGGGTGGGTCTTTTATTTCTTTGTGTGTGCAGTCTGTGATCCCCAACATTTACTGCATAAAATTCCTCCATGGTTCTTGTTCTCTTCTCTGGAGTGTGTGAGAAACTGATGTGATCCCTTGCATGTTGTAGCATTACATTTAAAAACTGATGTCAGTGATTACCCTAACATATCCCTTGAAGGTCTCTGGAAATTACCAGTAGATGATATACATAATGATGCACATACATTTTTTTCCACTGGAATGGATTCTCCACGATTTCCCTGGGGGCCTGAGGTGGAGGGGGTGCAGCAGAGGTTGCTTAGTTCCTTTAGTGTTTATGAACCAAAATACTCAGGGTTGTCCCTCGGCACATGCTGGAATAAAAATTGAAGGTAGAAATCTAATCAGTTCAAATCAACAGCTGTGATGAAATTCAAGTCACGAAATCAAAGCACTTTTGCTATATAAAACACTTTTTATACATCAAACTATTAAACATTGAGTGCTATCATCCCAAACAAGTGGGACTTCATCAGAATGTTTAAACAGTTAAAATCAGTGGTTTAAGTAATAAATTACGCAATACACATGACTTTGTCCAACAAATCACCATATATCACTAATAAAACAAGTAACATGGGAAATGAGGGATGATTTAAAATTACTAATAATGACAGCTAATTTATTGCAATAGAATATTGTACTTAAGAATAAAAATATAAATAAAATATTTACAATCTTGAGGCTTGCATATTCAAAACACTGGTAATAGAAAAAGATTGCACACATATAGAAATTAAGGCACCGCCCAGGGAACAGAGAAGGCTCTCCATAAAAGCAAAAGGCTTCCACTTTATTAATTGTCAAGTTGTGTGTAATGCCAAAGGAATAAACCTGAACATGTGTGCTTGCAACCCTGACAAAAATGACTTGCATATCAGGCACACCTCCCAACTGTATCAGATGATTGCTAGGGGGATGCAGGTTATGCACTGGAACCATGGCAAATGACACCCATCAGAAATGCACACACAACTCCTGAAGAACACCATAATGGGGCAAACACTCAAACCAGAAATATCATAGAGCATGTGTTTGGGATGCTAAAGTCATGATTCTGGTGCCTAAATACATATCAGGGAACCCTGCAGTATAATCCATGGACATGTACAGAAATATTTACAGTATGTGCCATGCTACACATCATCATCCTGAAAAAACACAAAAACAAAACAAAATAATACAAAATTTGTGCAAAATTTACAAAATAATTTATTTTGTTTAAGCTTTGATAGACTTCAGTTTAGAAAGAAGATAGGTTCATAGGTTCATAGGTTCATAGGTAGGTACTAGGCTATCGGCCCTGGGGCCTATACAAACCCAGCCAAAAAGGTACCCTGGCTTTTGCCACCCAAGAAAATTATTTTCCTGTGCCACTGTCGAGCAGAGCCACAGGGGTGATCCATGGGGTGATTTTCCTATTTCCCATCCAATCATCAAGATTTTTCTTGAGGAGTGCTAATGAGAAGCTTTGTTTTATATAGATAGGTAGTTTATTCCAGTGTATGGGAAGTCTCTGGGACAGGAATCTATCCATCTGGCATGTTCTGTTTGTTGTGGTGACAAGGGATAGGTCCCTAGAGTGTGTAGTTCAGAGGGATTTGGATTTTTTTAGGTGGAGCATGTCCAACAGCTCTGGGTTTGACATAGCTTTGAATGTTAGGCAGAGATCACCTCTGAGTAGGTGATATATGACGGAGTAAAGCTGGAGTTTTTTTGAGATGGTCAGCGTAGGGCATCTGTTTGAGGCTGGTAATCCTGTTTGTGAGGTATTTCTGCGGCCTTTCCAGTTGTTGTAGATGTCTTGTGAAGTAGATTCCAAAAGGGGCATTGTACTCTATAATGGGTCTAATGAGTGATGAGTAGAGGGGAACAATAACCTCTTTATTTCTGGATGAGAAACCTTTTGTGATGAGGTGTGCCACGTAGAAGGATTTCCTGACTACTGTGGCGATGTGATTATCAAAGGCGAGACTACTGTCCACCTGTGTCCCAAGGTCTCTTATCACACTTTCGGTGTTAAGTATACTACCGCCTATGTTGTAGTTCATGGGTACAGAGTTTTTACCAAAGGGGATGACAATGCACTTTTTGGCATTGAGCTTGAGGCCATGGCTTTGACTCCAGGCATCTGTCTCAGTGAGGCCCTTTTGTAGGATGTCCACATCATTAGGAGTTTCGAATATGGCTCCTAGTTTGCAGTCATCTATGGACTTCGTTAGCCAAAGACTTTCTGTGTTAGCCTGTACTTCAGAGAAGTAGATACCAAACAGGAGAGGACCCAGGACTGAACCCTGTGGTTCTCCACGTGTCACTGGTCTGAAGTCGGATTTGGAGTCTGCTACTTTCACAGTGTGGGTTCTGTCAGTGAGCCAGATGGCAACCCATCTTGTGACATAGGGATTTATACCTAGTTTAGTGAGTTTATCTATAATTCCAGAGTGGGGGATGGTGTCGAAAGCCTTGGCAAGATCTAGATAGGCTGTGTGAACCACCTTACCCTTGTCTACCGCTTTGGTGACTGCTTCAAAGAAGTCTATCAGGTTTAGGAGACATGATCTGCCTTTTACATACCTGAACTGGGTGGGGTCCAGAGTTTGGAGATTACCAATGTCTTTGTTTATAAGTTCCATGATGATACATTCCATGGCCTTGCAGACCAGGCTCATCAGGCTAATGGGTCGGTAGTTCCCAGGGTCCATGGTGGCTCCCCCCTTGTGGAGTGGGATAACCGTTGCTGTGCACCATTCAGCAGGCACAATGCCTGAGGTGAGGCTATGATTGAACATGGTACTTAGGTGGGGTGCCAATTCATTCTGTAGTTTGTGTAGAACGCAGCCTGGGATGTTGTCTGGTCGCATGGATGCTGTGTTCTTAGCTTTGGAGAGTGTGGTTTTTACCTGTGCAGCCGTGATTACAGGAACTTTGCATTCCTCCTGTATAGAGATGGGCTCTTTAGGGGGTGAGAGGGGGTAAAGTTAGCACTAAACCTATCTGCCAGGATGTTGGCAATATCAGTTGGGTCTGTATATTTAGTGCCATTGTGCTGTAACTCAGAGCAGATCTGAGTGTTGCCATTGATATTCTTGGCATAGCTATAGAATGCTTTGTGGTTGTCTTTAGAATCAGTGGTGATTTTGTTTTTGTAACTAGCTTTGAAGGATTTTATCAGGGATCACAGCTTTTTACTGAGGCTGACCAGGGAGCTCCTCCACTCATGGGATTTTATTCTCTTTTGCAGCAGTTTCTTCCTTCTGTTGTACAGTTTGTTTATGGCAGGGGGCCACCAGATTGGCTTTCTTTTTTTGGAGGATAGTGTCTTGGTTCTGTTTGGGATAGCACGATCCATGCACTCATGTAAGTGCTTATAAAGTGCATTTGTGTAGGATTCAGTAGTCGTAACTGTATTGTCCATCTGCATGGGTGTCATGAAGTTCACCACTTCTGTCTTAAGAAGCATGAAGTTGGCTTTGGAGAAGTTTTTTACCATGGTTTCCTTAATGAGGGGTGGGGGTAGGATGTGGATATCTAGGGTAATTAGCTTATGGTTGGATCGGACCAATGAGGCATTGACTTCAGGTGTGGAACACCGGTCACTCATGTTGGTAATGACTAGATCTAGGATATTGTTGCCCCTGGTGTGGGTGTGGATAAGTTGATCCAGGGCATTGGAGTTTATAAATTCCAGGAAGTGTTGAGCGAAGGAGTTGGTACATGAGTAGTTTTCCCAGTTAATGGTGGGGTAGTTGAAATTGCCCATTATTAGGATGTTTGGTTGAACCCTAATATTTTCCAGTACATCAAGAAAAGAGGAGTGGTAATCCTGGGCATGGTGGATGATCTGTAGCAAGCTACAATTTGGATTGCAGTTTTGCCCAGAGTTAGTTGCAGTTGGATAACCTCGGCTGCATTATGCTGAGCAACTAGCCTGGAGGTGTGGATATCCTTAATGAATATGGACACACCTCCACCTTTGGTGTTCCGGTCCAGGTTACATGGCCAAAAAGTGTGGTATGAGTTATAGCCTGGTAGTGCAGGGGTGCTCTCTGGAGCCTTGAATCAGGTCTCAGTCACTGCACAGATATCAATGTTCTCCATTTTAAGGAGTGCCCCGAGTGAGTGCATTTTGAGATTTAAACTTCTAGCATTGAGTAGCATCACCTTCAGCTTTTGCTTGCCTGTTCCTGTTATGGTGGTGAATTTGTCATTTGAACCTTGCCTAAAAAGGCACTATAGGGGCGGCAAGAACCTTAGCTAGTATCCGGAATCCCAGGGGTGGCAGGTGCAGGCCATCTCTGGCAAAGCACCATGGTCTGTCAACCATGTCTTCCCAGGCAAACAGATACTGGATCCTTTTAGAATGGCACCAGAAGCTTAGCCAATTGTTGAAGTCAATCATTTTGTCCTTGTACTGCGGCATCATTCTGGGTGATGGCAGAATGCTACTCAGGGCTAGGGTCATACCTGCCTGAGCTACAAGATCAGAGAGCTCTTCCATGTCTCTTTTCATGTAGTCCAGGGAGGTACATCTCAGGTCATTCACACCAACATGGACAATGACCGAGTCATATTTGTACTTGACCTGAGTGCGTGGGTTATGTGGCGGATCCTGGCACCTGACAGGCAGCTGACAGTAACCTTCTCCTTGTTTAGCCTTTTGAGTGGGACATCAGTGTGCCTGACTATAGAGTCACCTATGACTAGTGTGTTGGGTACGTTGTTGTGCCTTATTTGCTGTTGAGTTGCACACTGAGTCTGCGGGCTACGTCTCATTTGGGTTATGTTGGGGGGGGTGGAGGTTGCTTGCATTTCTGCTTTTGAGGTCTCTGTTGCTTGAGCAGATTATTATTGAGGGCCTCCACAAATGTTTTAGTGTTTCTATGTGTGGATTTTGGTGGTGTAGATTTAGTGAGAGTATGTGATGAGTGTGGTGTGGTGCAAGTGTTTACCTTCTCCTCTTGACTGTCAAGTTCAGTCTTGATTGGAAAGAGCTTTACCTCCAGTTTGGCTAGATAAGTGCATCTCTCACAGGTTGTAGTGTTGGGTGGTAGGAAGAGAGGGTTGTCTGTGTACATGAGGTAATTTCTACATTGCCCCAAGATGCCCAGATTCATCAGATAGACAGGAGAGAACACTGGGAGCTGACCCTTGGACATAGCTGAATAAAAAACTATTTTCCTCTAGATAAGTGAGGAAAGTGAGTACAAGAGCTGTTTTTCTCTAAGCAAGTGAGGAAAGTAAGTACCAAAACTGTTACCTCTAGGTAATGAGGAAGGTTGAGTCCTGCAGTAATTAGTAGGTTATTTAGTGCTTACAAGTTCTGAACAAGTGTTGATTACGAATAAGCAAATTGAAGTGCTAAAACTAAGAATCTGAATCTGGACTAAACTAGTTACAGGAAAGAGGGGAAACAAGTGCAAATGTGGGCTTTTAAATCAGAAAGTTGAGAGAAATGGAAAAACTGCCCAAACGGTCAATAACTACAATTTCTGGGCCAGAACCACTCCTTATGTGGTAGATAGGTTACCTAGTGCTTACCACTCCCACTGATAAGCTAGAAGGCTTCCCTCCAACACAGAAAGCCTATGGGGGGGGGCTCAGAAGCTTACATATAGTCCTGGATACAGCAAATCTGAATCTGGACTACACTAATTACAGGAAATATATTTTAGTTTTTTTATAATATAGTATTTTTAGATGTTCAATTAGAAGGCAATGTTGATGGTACAATTAAAACTAAGGTACATAGAAAATTTGAATATGGATGTCAGTATCTTTAGGGTAATAGTTGTCATCCCCTTCATTTGCTATCTGCTTTGAATTGCTTTGCTTGGTGAATTTCTTCATTTACATAGGCAATGTAACAATGAATTAGATTTTCGGAATGAGTTACAGAAAAGTATATAAATGTTTTTCAAAAGGGGTTATGGTATGAGGTTACTAGAGAGATGTTCCATAAACCTGTCAAATCAGGTAAAAGATAGGGGTGGTAATTTTGGTACTGAACCTACTGACAGAAATATAGTACCCTAGTCAGGTAAAAATGCTATTTGTAGAAAAGTTTATATCATTACCATATATAGCATTTTCAGTGAACAGTTGGTAAGTATAGTTAAATTTTATTGTTTTTTTTTTTTGTTAAAAATCTAAGGAGATTTCAAATGTATTGTATAAACTTCCTTTTATTTCTTATGAATGCGGAAGTAATTTAAAAGACATGTTGGTACGTAGTAGATTTTCTTTTCCTTTGATGTCTCCCTTTAGGGAATTGAATAATATAGGAAATTTTTCATGTTGTAACTGTTTAAGTTGTACATTTATTGTGAGAACTTTTGATAAAATTAATGGGCTAGTGTTTGAATCACACAAAATAAACAGTTGCAACATGGAAGGGATTATATATGGGTTAAAAAGCCCTTGTTATTTATTTTACATAGGGGAAAGTAAGAGTGATATCAAGGTAAGGCTCCAGGAACATGTTAGAGATATTAAAAAAGGTAAAGCAGAGAGCCCAGTTGCACAATATTTTAAGCTCCATCATAATAGTGATCTGGGGAAGCTTCAGGGGACAGTTTTGAAACAAGTGGTTTGTGATGGTTATGGTAATGGGGACATAAAAAATAAAGTTTTATACAAAGAAAAGGAATCAATTTTTATTTTAAAATATGGGACTTTGTCTCCTTGTGGTTTGAACATTGAATGTAATTGGACAATTTTAATTTAATTATCTAATTATTTAATTGTATAATCAGTATGAAGCTTACTTATTCATGTTTGATTACTTAAGGGACTGTTTTTTATATTATTTTACCTCTTGAAGGCTGTTTTAGCCAAGGTGCTAGAGTTATACTTGAATAAAAGTTTTTTTTTTCTGGATCTACTGGCTTGTGTGTGGTTTGCGATCATCCTCAGAAAACAGCTTTAGCAGGATCAGCAAGGGAAAGGAGCATACATCCAACCACCAATGCCAAGGTCACTACAGCCACATGCAGATGAGGAGTCAGAGAGGGAACTATCAGATGCTGTAGGTGTAGGCAGACAGAGGTGTGCTCAATATACCCTCACATTGGCTAAGAGTAAATGCATAGCACACTCACTCAACACCTAAGGGCCTAAAACCTTCATCCTACACACATACACGTGCTAACATTGATGTCAGGCAGCTCTAATAACCTTTACCTCCCCATGAATTAGTTGTGTACTGCTTATATCAGACAGAGTCAGCCCTGAAGTAAAACAAAAAATGAGAATAACAATAGCAACATATCCTTGTTTTGTGCCATAACAGTAATGCATATTTGCTTCCCCCCTCAAAAGAACAGGCAAATGACACATCACTTTTGTGTGATTTTGCGCAGAGTGCAGCATCGAGCTGCTTAAATGGGTTTAAACTATTTCCCGGCTCCACAAAGTCTGCTCTTCACTTTTTCCCCTAGAACTGTTTCTAAATCTCAAAGTAAGCACTCTATTTTCATTCTAAAGCCCTGCACTTGATCTTATAAGTAATCTTATAAGTAAACACTAACTAAAGCACTACACCCTCTTATACTCCTTATATGTACTTGGCTCCCTATTGGTCCTTTCTGATCAGTCAAAAAACTGTTCCTTATACTGTTCTGGCATGTCCAATAGTCACTTTCGGGTTTACTGTCCAGTCCAGCTGGTGAATCTGGGTATCTTGAGGCAATGTTACAACTGCCTTATGTACACAGACCACCCTCTCCTCCTCCCATCAAACTCAAATACATGTGAGAGATGCAACTATATAGCCAAACTGGAGGCTGAGCTCTCTCAACCCAGCACTGGCACAGTCAGTCAGGAGGAGAAGGTAACCACACACACCACTATTCCAGTCTCACATAGACCTATCACATCGGCAAACCAAACACATAAACACACAAAAACATACTCAGAGGCTCTAACTATAAATCTGCCAAAGCAGCAGAGACCTCCAAAGCAGACATCAAAGCAACCACTACCACGCAACAATACCCACGCATCACATATTTCACAGTGTGCCACACAGCCACAGCCCTGAAGGCTAAACAACACACCTAACACACTTGTAATAGGGGACTCTATTGTCAGACATACTGACGTCCCTCTCACCAGACTGAACAAGGAGAAGGTCACTGTAAGCTGCCTGTTGGCTGCCAGGATCCGCCACATAACACAAACACTCAGGTCACTCCAAAGCAAGTACAAATATGACTCCGTCATTGTCCATGCTGGTGTGAATGACCTGAGACGTACCTCCCTGGACTACATGAAAAGAGACATAGAGGAGCTCTCTGATCATGTAGCCCAGACCGGTATGACCCTGACCTTGAGTAGCATCTTGCCCTCACCAAGAATGATGCCACAGTATAAAGACAAAATGATCAATTTTAACAATTGGTTAAAGTATTGGTGTCATTCTAAGGTGATTCAGTGTCTGTCAGCCTGGAATGACATGCTTGACAAGCCACGTTGCTTCGCTAGGGACGGCTTGCACCTGTCACCCCTGGGCTTTCGAATACTGGCTAAGGCTCTTGCCACTCTCATAGAGCATTTTTTAGGCAAGGCTCAAAAGACAAACCCACCTCCATAGACAACACAAGAAAAAAAAAAAACTAAGGGTAATGCTGCTCAACGCCAGAAGTCAAAACCTCAAGATGCACACACTCGAAGCTCTCCTCAGTATGGAGAATATCGATATCTGTGCAGTGACAGAAACCTGGTTCAAGGCCCCAGAGAGCACCCCAGCACCACCAGGTTATACCTCATACCATGCTTTTTGGCCCCAAAACTTGGACCGAACCAGAAAAGGAGGGGGAGTATACATATTCATCAAAAATACCCATACCTCCAGGTTAGTGGCACTACACGAAACATCGGAGACCATCTATGTACAGTTAACAGGGGGCAAAACTGCCTTTCAGTTTGTAGCCTGCTATAGACCAAACTCCCAAACTCAGGAACCCCACTCGGCCTTCCTGAGAACACTGGAGAATATGAATGTCTCTCCAAACACAATAATATTGGGTGAGTTTAACTACCCAAACATTGACTGGGAAAACTACTCAAGCCCCAACACTCTTGCCCAATGGTTCCTAGAATTTATAAACTCAAATGCTATGGAACAACTAGTCACCACTCACACAAGAGGGGATAACATATTGGACCTGGTCATCACCAACATGGGGAGTCTATGTTCCACACCAGAGGTATGTCCCTCATTGGTAAGAACAGACCATAAATTAATCTCACTGGACACCCATATCCCATCCCCACCCCCAGCCAAGGAAATCATGGTGAATAATTTCTCAAAAGCAAATTTCACACTTCTCAAAACTGAGGTGGAATCCTTCAAAGCCACCGGGCCAGTGGAAAATACTGCCCAAACAGCAGAATCCTTTACAAATGCATTCTATGGATACCTACAGGAATGCATGGATCATGCTATCCCAAATAAAACCAAAACTCACTCCTTCAAAGGCAGGAGACCAGTCTGGTGGACCCCGGCCATAAATAAGCTATACAACAGAAGGAGGAAGCTACTACATGATAGAGCAAAATCCCAAAAAGGTAAGGCATCTCTGATCAGTACTAGCAAGAAACTACGATTCCTCATAAAATTATCTAAGGCCAGCTTCGAAAGAAAAATTGCATAAAACACTAAAGATAATCACAAGGCCTTCTTTAGTTATGTCAGGAATCTGGGGGGCAACTCCCAGATATGCTCTGAGTTAATACAAAATGACAAAAAATACACTGATCCCACAGACATTGCCAACATCCTGGCAGACAGGTTCAGTGCAAACCCCCCCCCCAAAAGACCAAATGTCTATCCCAACAGAATGTAGCCTCCCTGATATCACAAATGCACAGGTGAGAGCTGCCCTCTACAAAGCAAAAAACACAACATCAATGGGACCAGACGGTGTCCCGGGCTGTGTCTTACATGAGTTCCAAGAAGAACTAAACCCTCACATAAAGTCACTGTTCAATATCAGTCTTGCTATAGGATATGTACCCAAGGAATGGTGTACAGCAACAGTGGTCCTGCTTCACAAAGGTGGTGCCTCAACGGACCCTTGAAACTATCACCCTATAAGCCTGACTAGTCTGGTCTGCAAAGCTATGGAGCATATCATCATGGAACTCATAAACAAGGACATTGGTAACCTCCAGACACTGGATCCCACCCAATTTGGCTTTGTTAAGGGCAGATCTTGCCTCTTGAGCCTGGCCGACTTCTTTGAAACAGTTACCAAGGCCATAGATGAAGGGAAGGTAGTCCACACGGCCTACCTGGACCTCGCAAAAGCCTTTGACACAATACCCCACTTGGACATCATAAATAAGCTCACCAGCTTAAAAATCAACCCCTATGTCACAAGATGGGTTGCAAACTGGCTCAGGGATAGAACCCACATGGTCAGTATTGCAGGTGCCATGACAAACTCCAAACCAATTACAAGTGGCATCCCACAAGGCTCTGTCCTGGGACCTCTCTTGTTCGGTATATACTTCTCTGAGGTACAGGCTAATACGGGAGGACTATGGCTGACCAAGTTTGCAGATGACTGCAAGCTGGGTACCATAATCGACTCTCCGGCTGACACAAGCATCCTCCAAAAGGGTCTCACAGAGATGGATAACTGGTGCCAGAGCCATGGCCTTAAGCTAAATGACAAAAAGTGCATAGTCATCCCCTTCGGGAAAAACATAGTGCCCAGAAATTACCACATAGGTGGTAATCCATTAAGTACAGAAGAAGTAATTAGGGATTTGGGGACCCAAGTAGATAGAAACCTCTCTTTTGACAATCACGTTGCCAAAGTGGTTAGAAAGACCTTCTATATAGCCCACCTTATCACGAAAGGGTTCACATCTAGAACAAGAGAGGTTATTGTGCCTCTCTACTCATCACTCATCAGGCCCATAATTGAATACAATGCCCCATTTGGGATGTACCTTACCCCACACCTGCAGCAATTGGAGAGGCCCCAAAAGTACCTCACCAAGAGGATCAAGGGACTCAAACAGATGCCCTATGCAGTTCGGCTAAAGAAACTCCAGCTCTACTCAGTTGCTTACCACCTACTCAGAGGTGATCTATGCCTGACGTATAAAGCCATGTCCAACCCAGAATTAATGGACATGCTCCACCTCAGGAAATCCAAATCCCTTAGAGCTACATACTCCAGGGACTTAAACCTCAGCACAGAAATAAATAGGACATGCTGGAGGGACAGATTCATATCCCAGAGGCTGCCCTCACTCTGGAACAGAATCCCAGTCCATGTTAGGCAGAGCCCCTCACTGACCCTCTTAAAGAGAAATCTTGACGAGTGGATGAGAGATCATAAGTTCACCCCTGGGATCTCTTCTGTGTCCCTGCTAGACAGGGGCACAGTAAACTAACCTTAAAAGGGCTATCTTCTGTGACCTACTCTACAGAGGCACAGTAAACCGATCTAAAAGGGTGGCGAAAGCCAAACACACTCTGGCTAGGCTTGTAAATGCCCCAGGGCAGATAGCCTAGTATAAACCTATGAACATATGAACATTTTGCTAGCCAGCCATCTTTGAAATGCTAAAAGTGTTATCAAATGAACTATCCCTGAAACATGTCTATAGATTTATCACAGAACATTCCATTTTAAGGTATTGACAATCATGTATAACTGTGAAATGCTTTCAAAAACATGCCTGTGGCATCCGTACACTAACTAATGCATACAGATAACATTATAAAAGCCTTTGCTTCAGATTTTTCATAATTACATTCCACCATATGCAGTATGTAGCTGAAAAAAATGCAAGCATACCTTCTCAAGTTCAATAATCCTTTATGCAGATATATCCCTATGTAATAGTTTTAAAAGAAAAACACTTATTTCTCTAACATTCACCAGATGAAACACAGCGATTTCGGTAAGCAAATAAAAAGTTTTATTTACATGCATGGAGACCTGCCACATTGATAGTGGAATGTCAGCAGTCTAACTTCTGTACAAACTGCAGGGGGCTTTATAGCCCCTTCTGCACGTACACATACATATTCAACAAGATGTTTATCAGCCTCTGAGTTTCAGTTAAGACAGAAATATGCAAGGGTCAGTTTCAGTTAATTACAGAAATGTGCAAGGGTCATAAGATAATGACAAGTTCTGTTCTTAGTCAGACTGCAGGTTAACATCTGCACATTCTTTCATGGTCAGCCTGTTTAAACAGGTCAAACAGTTCTTTTAGAATTTCTTTCTTTGCACACAAGATAGTTTAACCCCTATTATGCCTGATACAAAGTAGTTGTTCATACAGAATTTTATTACATTTCCCCCCTAACAACACTTTGTATCAGCAAAATATTTCACTACACATCCTGGTCATACAACTGTTCATTTGATTCATATTCTTTGTACCCAAAATAGTAAGCTTTTGTCATATTGGCAGTTATTACATTAGACATCAACATTCAGATGCATGGGATACAACAACAACCCAAAAACAAGAATATAATGGCACCAACACATACAGCAATTAAAATGTTCATAAAAACACTTCCCCAATTTCCAAACCAGGTCTGGAAGAATTCAGTCAATGGATTTTGTCCTGGTTTTGTCAGTTCAAATACCTATTGGAGAATCTCGAGGTGACTCTCAATTTCATGCTGATTATCTGGAATGAACGAACAGCACTCCTCTTGGATGAGAGCACAAGTACCTCCTTTCACCGCTAGGGTGAAATCGAGCGCCATACGGTTCTGCAACACTACTGTTCTCATTGCTGTCAATTTGTCCATCACCAATTCTAGCGCAGAAAAAAGTTGCATTACTCAGAGTCTCTAACAGTTTTGACAATTTTCTGAGTTCCCAAATAGATTTTACTGTCCCATATGCTAGAAGAATGCCAGCACCAGAAATGACATCATCACCCAAGTCCATATGTGATAGCCCCTTGCTGCTACTGTGGGCTAAATCGTGAAGATAGATCCAGGATGCATCAATGTTACCTATAGGATTAATAGGTTTATTAACAGCACATACATTTCGTATTTTACCTTGGGGTAGTGTAGATACATGTCTTATTGCTGGTACCAAATAACCTAAAAAACAACTACCAGACCAATTTTCTGGTAACCACTTATATGCCTTTCTTCCACAGACAAAGTAGCAATCCTCTACCTTAATGGTAATATTGACAGGATTAAAACGTTCCCCTGCATCCTGTAATCCTAAAAATAATAGATAATACACAGACTTCATTTTCTGAAAGAAATTAGGATCTCTTATGAGTCTCTTTATAGGTGTAAAGTTTGTTACACAACCTGAGCTATCTGAATTATTGTTGTATTACACTGGCTCCACCCAACTTTATTTTTGCCAAGTTTTTGAAAGCATACCGTTCCATTTTGACGACCCATGAGAGGCAATGCTATTTTATTTTTTAAGGTAACAGTTGAAGTATCAAATATTAAATTAGTCCATGTTTCATTAGCCCCTAAGGGGACCGTACTCAACATTAACCCCTCATGTACAGAAGGAATAGCAGTGCATACCCAACAATTAGAGATATTAAGAGATGAAGCATAAGCATACTTAACAGCCTGGTACGTATTAAAAGGTGGTTGCCAAGCTGTGTCTTTCGTGTTCCTTTTAGTTCAACTAACAGCATCTGAAAATAAAAATGGCCAAAACAGAAACACAGTAATCACAATGACTGCTAACAAAATTATTGTACAATCTTTCTGTGGGAAAGGCTGCTCCCGTGTATTATCATTGTCTCTTTGTCTTCTTTCAGGTACAAAATACTCCATTTCTTCGTTTGAAAAAACTAAAATGGATACACAACTACACAAAAAATATTAAAACTAAAAACTCTACTCAAAAATAATTAAATACCACCCCCCTTTGTCACTTCTTGAGGTTCCTCAGGGGGACCTAAATTTTTGTCCAGCTCAAACTGTTTTACCAGTTTACAATGTGTTAAGTGGATCCACAATGTTCGTTCTTTTATTCGAACTGCAGTAGGAGTCGAAATCAGCACTTGATATGGACCTTCCCACTTTGGTGAAGCCCAGTTTTTTCTCTTGATTATCTTGACCCAAATCCAGTCTCCAGGATTAACTTTGAGAATTCTGCTCTTCTGCTGATCTGAAAAGCAATCATTTGTTAGAGGTGTTTTAATTTTTGTCAGCAATTTTCTCATGTAATCTGCTAACTCCTCACCCCCCTCACGTTCCGCAGGCAATATCCCTTGCCATTGCGGGACGTAATAGGCCCGACCATAAAGGAGTTCAAATAGCGTAATACCTTTGAAGGTAGGTGTGGTTCGCATGGAGAGGAGTGCCAAAGGTAAGCAGGTAATCCAGGACTGATGTGTCTCGGCCATGAGTTTTCGTAACTTACTTTTGAGAATACCATTATGACGTTCGACCAACCCGGCTGACTGCGGATGGTAAGCACAATGGTGTTTAAGGTCAATTTTGAAAACAACAGCCAATTTCTGAATAACTTGATTAACAAAACGAGTGCCATTATCAGAGTAGATGCATACTGGAATTCCAAAATGTGGAATAATATCATTCGTTAGAATTTTTGCCACTGTTGAAGCATCCGGATGAGTGACGGGAAATGCTTCAACCCATTTAGAAAATGCATCAATGATAACTAATACAAACTTTTTCTGCTGTGCAGGGTAAGTTCAATGAAATCCATACAAATGGTATGAAAGGGATAGGGTGGAACTGGGAAGGTTGCCGGTGCAACACGTATACCACCCTGCCCATGAAAATGAGCACATACAAGACAAGACAGACAAAAATGTTTTGCATATGCTACAAATCCTTTACTCCAAAATGCTTGTTGCACTACCTGAACCATAGCTGCTGGGCCATTGTGAGACAGTCCATGAGTAATGAGGGAGGCATAACGAAATAAATTCGTTGGCAAAATGTATTTACCATCTGGTCCTACATAAATCCCTTGCTCATGTGTCACCCCATATCTTATCCATTTTTGCTTTTCCTGCTTAGTGCTTAACTCTTGCATAACCAGTAAGGTTTGTAGATTAAGGTTATCTGATGGTTGCAAGTCTGTTTCAAATGCAAAAGCGGATGTTAGAGCAATTTCCTTGGTGGTCTTATCAGCTAGGGCGTTCCCTAATGCTACCAGATCTTTAGCACTAGTGTGAGCCACGCATTTGCAAATTGCTAGCCTGCTAGGTAGTTGGATAGCTTGTAAAAGATCTAAGATTAGGTTTTTATGCGTGATTTCTTTTCCTGAAGCAGTGACCATTCCCCTATTTTTCCATTGCTGGACAAAGACATGCACCGTAGAAAAAGCATACTGACTATCTGTATAGATAGTGGCTGCTTTACCTTCCGACAAAGCACATGCCCTGGTCAAAGCAATCAATTCCGCTGCTTGTGTGGATAAGTTCCTGGGGAGATGATTAGCTTCTATGATGTGTGTACCAGTTGTTACTGCATAACCTACTTGGGTGTTACCTATCTCATTCTTACGGGCCGACCCATTGACAAATAAGGTCCAGTCAGAACTCGGTAAGGGTTGATCCTTGAGGTCAGGTCTAGGTAAAACATTTGCATGAATTATGTCCAGGCACACATGTGGAGTTCCATCAGCCGGTGTGGGGAGGAGAGTAGCCGGGTTTAGGGTAGTACATCGTTCTATAGTCATGTGAGGTTGAGACAACAAAATAGTCATACACGATAAGTGTCTGCTGGGAGATAGAAAAGTTAACTTGTCCTGCAGCAGAATCACTGCTACCGAATGCGGTACTCACAAAGTCAGTGGATGAAATAAAATAAGTGTCGCCGAAGCTTGAATGGCCAATGCCGCCACCATCACTGCCTGCACGCAGTGTGGTAATGATCGTGCGACAGCGTCCAGTTTACTCGAATAAAAAGCCAGGGGTCTGAGTTTGTCCCCATGCGACTGCAACAGGACAGATGTCATGTATCTGCCTTTACAGTCCACAGTCTGGATAAAAGGTTTGGAATAATCAGGGAAACCTAGAACTGCTGAACTTGCTATCAATTGTTTGATCTGAGTAAACGCTTGAATGGACCTATCCGTCCAAGAGATGGGATCATTTGCCGCCATTGGGAGTGCAAAGATCAGATCCGATAAAGGACCTACTTCCTCAGCATAGTTAGGTATCCAACTATGGCAAAAGTTAGTAATCCCCAAAAATGACATCATTTCCTTCTTTGTGAGGGGCATAGGTGCCTGGAGAATAGCTTCCTTTCTAGTACCATCAAGTTGCCTGCCTTGGTTAGATATTAAATAACCCAAATAGCGTACCTCTAGTTTACAAAATTGTAATTTAAACTTATTTACCTTGTGTCCTTCTTCTGCTAAAAGATGTAGAAGCCGCAGGGAGTCCGTTTTACAGGCAGATTCTGTAGGGGCAGCCAGCAGGATGTCGTCTACGTACAGCAATAGATGGCTTCCATGCTTCGATGAAAATTGAGCCAGGTTCGCTGACATCTCTTGAGAAAATACAGTAGGACTTTCAAAGTAACCTTGAGGTAACCGTGTGTATGTGTATCGTTTGCCCCTAAATGTGAAGGCGAACCAAAACCTGCTATCCTCATGTAATGGGATAGAGAAAAATGCATTACTGATATCAATAACTGTAAAATATTGGTCTGTAGGAAGGATATCATTCAGTAGGACAGATGGATCTGGAACTACTGGGGCCCTTGGTACTATGGCTGCATTAACAGCCTGTAAATCCTGTACCATCCTCCAGGTTCCGGCCGGCTTCCTTATGGGAAACAAGGGCGTATTACATGGTGAATCTGCACACGGGATCAAGACCCCTGCCCGTAGTAATGCTTCAATTACTGGAAAAATTCTTCCTTCTGCTATTTTGCTCAACGGGTACTGTCGTTTGTGTGGTCTATAATCAGATTTAGGTGTGATTTTGACCGCACCTGCTGTTCTCATTAATCCTATATCATGCTGCCCATTCAACCACAAAGACTGTGGTATAGTCCACAAATCATTTTCTTCTTGTGGACTCAGCATGAGAAGTCAGCTGGGCAACGCCCTATCCTCCCTCAAATGTACTGTGGATCTAGCCTGCATGACCCAGTTCAACCTCTGTACCTGAAACCCCCTGCTTTGTAACTGTTCTTCCGACAAGGTACTCCATTCCATTACCTTTTTACCTACAGAGACCCAAGCCTGTCCTTCCTCTTTCATTACAGATACATGCGATGTAAGATTATTCCTAAAAAGAGCTAGCATATCTTTCGTGAGACTGCATGTGGCTGGAGAGTTTCCAAATTTATCCCAGTACAGCTGCTTTAAAACAATCTTCGTGATTTTATATTTAAAAAACAGTGTTTCATATACAGTATCAGGACCCATTAATTTCCTATAGTACATTGTACAGTGCAACTGTTCTGCCTTCACTGGTGGTTGATGACCATACTTACTTAAAGCCAAATTTAAGTCATTTATTATGCTTTGAGGACCTGTAGAGACCAAATCATTACTGTACCAGTAATGTAAATCTCTCTGCCCTTCTTGCAAAAATGCAGCTTCAAATTGTACTCATGGGCTGTGAGGACTGCCGCTATACCAAAAACATGCATTAAGTCCCTTCCTAACAAATTAACAGGGCAAATATGTGAAATAATTACACAAAACCTAATGGTCTGGTTTGTTTGAGGGTCTGTAAACCACAGCGAGACAGTGGTTCTTTATAGATCCGTCCATTTGTCACTTTCACTAATACATAATCACTCGTGGCTGCATCAGATGGCACAACAGTATGTTTTAGCAAGGTCCTAGTTGCTCCTGAATCACACAAGAATTCTACTTCTTGTCCTTCAACCTGCAAACTAATCACAGGTTGCACCTCCAGTTGCATAGCTGACGCTAATGCTGTCAAGCTGACAACTTGATATTCTCCATCAGCAGAAAAACTGCTTTGCTCATGTTCCTATCCTGCACATTCCCCCTTGGTCTCTTCGTTCTCTTCCTCATAACCTTCCATAATTTCATCCGGTGGCCCTGGCCACCCTTCCTCACTGTCATATAGTCATGCTGAGGACTGCGCCGGTGCTTGTGTCCTGAGCTACGACAATCTCTTGCAAAATGTCCTTTCTTACCACACTTAAAACATTCCCCCCTCCTTACCCTTCCCTCGTAATCCTCAGAGTGTCCTACATTTCCACGCCCCCTGCCTCTGCCCCTTCCTCTGCCCCTATTAGGTTGACTTGCAGCAACATAATCGTGCCATCCGAATTAACCATGAGGGTCTGTGCTTGTTTCTTCTTTTTATCCGCTATGCACTTCTCCGCATGACTAGCATATTCTAACAATGGTTGCAACCATGCTGTTCTATGGTCTATCATATGTTTAATAATAAAATTACTAATCGAAGATCTACACCCTTTCAAAAAGGCATTCTTTAACTGTTGTTCATATGATGAATCTGCCTCCTGATTAGTGGGCACTTCTATGCCACTATGGTCATTAAAAATAACAGTTAAATGCTCTAAATAATGGTCTACCTTCTCGTCATCGGACTGTACGCATTGATTAATGCATGTCCAGTCCGCTCGTGCCTTCCATTTTTCTGCGACCGGCTCAAGTAACTTTTTAAGTTGCCTTTCAAATTCTGCAGTATCATGACCAAGAGGCTCCCCATCCTCCGTAAGGGGTTTCCAATTTCCACAGATAAGGTGCCAGTCAGGACCTAACATCTGTCAGAGTACTTGTTCGATTTCAATACTATTAAGTTTATAACTTATTTGCATACCGTGCATGTCATCAGCAAATTTCTTCATATTGTCTTTTGGGTGGGGGATTCCTTCTACAGCCTTTCTAATGTCTTCCTTAGTCCAGGAGTGGTAAACCAGAATTGTAGGACTCTGTCCGTCCATTCCTGCCTGTGGGTTTGCTACCTGAATCAAAGGGTATTCACTCTCACTATCTGGCACCAACCTATCCTTTACTCTCCACTCACCACCCCCTACCTTTTGGTTTTGCAGCTCTAGGAAAGTGCCAGGAGTTCTTTGCAATATTACGGGTGGTAACGGAGGGTAAATGGTGGAGGGGACCTTCTCTTTTTCACTTTCTTGATATTGTGGCAGCCCAGCCACCCCTTCCCCCTCCGCCGCTCCTTCCACAAGGTAGGGCGGGGCTGAGGGATTACGACGGATAGGTACGGTAGTTTTGTCATCTTCTTTGTTAACAAAAAACGTGGTCTTCTTCTGGTCTTTTACTCTGCTGCCTGCGTCTCTGCACAGGTCCCTTACCAACCTCTGACATTGGTACTTATCTAATTTTCCTGAAAACTGATACTCCGTCCTCCATTTGTCTAAATATTTTAGATTTTTTGGATGTAATTTAAACATATGTTGTTCATCTTCACTAACTTCAGTTTTTGCTGTTGAACAGCAACTATTTCCTGTTCCCATTTCCCTTATTTAAAAAGAGAAAGTATTCCTTTTTCCTGAGATCTCTAGCTATCTTTAGAATTTTTACTTAAAGATAGTCCTTTTTTTAACAAACAATTGTCCCTTATGACTAGTCCCTTCCTTTTTCCCTATCCGTTATTAAAAAAAAGGGAAAGCTTACCTTGCTGTGAGTCTTCCGCCCTTTCATTCGTCACCATCTCGCGGATTGAATCAAGAGCAACTGGCCTCTACTTACGACAAGATTTCGTCGGAGGTCTTTCACTTATCAGGGAGTCCGTGATTCGTTCTCCCTTTCTGTTACAGGTTTTCAGTTCCTCTTGTGTGATTCGCACAGTGAAGAGGTGGCCCCACATTGTGCACCAGAAAATGTTAAAAGAAAAACACTTATTTCTCTAACATTCGCCAGAAGAAACAAGTGATTTTGATAAGCAAATAAAAAGCTTTATTTACATGCATGGAGACCTGCCACATCGATAGTGGAATGTCTGCAGTCTAACTTCTGTACAAACTGCAGGGGGTTTTATAGCCCCTTCTGCACGTACACATACATACTCAACAAGATGTTTATCAGCCTCTGAGTTTCAGTTAAGACAGAAATATGCAAGGGTCAGTTTCAGTTAATTAAAGAAATGTGCAAAGGTCATAAGATAATGACAAGTTCTGTTCTTACTCAGACTGCAGGTTAACATCTGCACATTCTTTCATGGTCAGCCTGTTTAAACAGATCAAACAGTTCTTTTAGAATTTCTTTCTTTGCATACAAGATAGTTTAACCCCTATTATGCCTGATACAAAGTAGTTGTTCATACAGAATTTTATTACAAATAGCCTCTGCTCTGTGCTCTCCTCATAAACAACTCTTCTCACCTTCAGTTTTCCTAGCTACATGATTGTCTTTTTGTATGGTGTAGATTCTGGGCTGTTAGCATTGTGAAGACGCAAATTAGGTGAGAACTGATTAGAACTGCTGAATTCCAAACACTTGGCTCAGTGTAGCAGAAATAAACATAGTGCAGGCACTCCCTCAGTGTTTGTTTTTAATACAGTGAAGCTATGAACAATTACTGGTTAGGAGAAGGAAAATACAACAGCATTGCAGGTTGCCCTACATCCGGCAAGTGTGTCAGATTAGACTTACAAAGTGTTAGATGTAAGGTTGGAAATGTAAGTCAGCAGCACACAATTCACAGGTTCTGTTCATTAACATCCAACCTCCCCTTCATTTGTTGGCAACTGCATATGGTATTATTTCCATTTAATATCTTCACACATTTTAAGGAAATTGGTACAGAATAGCTTACAGACTGCATGTCTCAGATTACTGGTCAGATAAGAGAAGAATGACTAACACACACAGAAAGGTAAGACATAGCTGTATATTTGAAAGCAATAATCATAAATGGTTGTATGATCACTTAGTTCACTACATACAAAAATAATAAATGTACAGATAACAGTTGTATGGTTTCATATTACTGTAGATGACGTTGGAGCTGGATTTATGCAGAATGATTTCAGTTCCTTGCTGCAAAGTTGTTTGTGTGGGAAATAGGGATAGGGCACCCTTCCTGTGTTCTGGCGGTTGAGAGTTCATATCCAGATATATGTAGAAATTTCTCCTGTGGGCCACCATTTTCTAGTGTGTATGTCATAGATTGATTTTCTTCATTTCAACTATTTGCCCCTGTTTTCTTTTTTTCTTTTCTTTCTTGTTTTTTTTTTTTTATACTTTTTTTTTGTTGGCCAGTATTTGGGTGATGTGCCTCTTAACATAATCATGGGAAATTGAGGAAATGAATGTCAGGTTTGCTGTGCCTATCTTGTTTGCACAAACCACAGCAGTGCATAAACTGGACAACTGGCCCACACAGGAAGCAGACAGAACACCTGCAGACAGGACGCAAACAACCAATAAATGAAGCCACCTACATTAAATTAATTCTGTTGGGCACTGCTCAAACCCACTAAGTGGTGTTGCATGGCAGTTAACACAGAGACCTTAAGAATAATTAGTAAATTAAGGAATGTCATAAGACTAGTCCTATGGCAGCAGGTGCAAGTGTAGGGCTGGAGTGCAGATGGTCCTGGGTTCAAGTGCAGGGTGTACAACCTTTTATCTTACTGTTGTGACAGTGCAGTTTATAGCAATGGACTGAAAAATAGACAAGTATCATTTCAACATTCTTGTGGCAACAGGTGTATGTTTACGATTGTCATAAACATGGTCCTGGGTACTAATACAAGATATTCCATACACTTTTACTGTTGTTCAACTTCCCATTATATTCACTCTCACTTATAACAGTTTAGATAGTGGAGCTCATATGAATGATATATATGAGAGATGAGACACCATTATTGTGTCTTTAGATTTCTGACTTAGAGTACACTGTGTACTATAGTTGTGTAAGTATATTTCTGCTATCTGGACTTGCATGGCCTTCACAATTACCTAAGATGCACGCACAAATGGATCTATATCCAATAACCTTGTCAAGTCACACACATACATGTGTAACAACTCATACTGTCACCTGCATTTATGTATGATTCCTGACTATGTCAGAGCAGCACTTCTTCTCTGGCAAAGATGGAAAATCAATCTTGTGGAAGAAAATGCTTGTCCCGTATGCCTAGGTTTAAATCCCATAGTGTAAAAATCTATTGTTTCAGTATATAAAGATAAAAACAAATATGTCAGGTCATCACCATACCTCAAAACCTCTTAGTGAAAAAAGTCTGGACAAGGCCTGACAGAATGTTAAGACAAAGTCCCAAAAATAGGCACAGATTTTAAATACTGCCCTTATAAACTTTAGAAAGTTGCTAGAATAGCAGGATTTTTCTTAACATGCATTTTCCTAATGGGTATGAAGTCTAAAACCCAAATGTGTATCATTATTTAATTACTTCAATCCTCAGATCATCCCAGTAATTTGCCATAAAAACATACATTTTATGAGGAACAGACCAAAAATATGAGGCAAAAATCTGGACAGCTGAGAGGTATGGACATTACATTTATGCCCCCAGTGCATGTCTACAAACCTAACTCACCTAACAGTTAACTTCAGTTTCCAATATATATTTAAAGCCTACATCAGTAGACACCTCTCAAACTTAGGATAAGTGTCAGATTAACCTTGCAATTGCAAATTTTTTAATTCCTCAATGTAACTGCATTCATTGCAAGCATTCTTAACCCTGGAAAATGCTGACCAGTCACAGAAACCTGGTTCAAAGCTGTGGAGAGCACCTCAGTCTTACCTGGTTACTCATCCTACCATACATTCAGACCCCAAACTGTGGGCAGTAATGCCAAATGAGGTGGAGTTTCAATATATATATATTAAAGGCATACACACCTCCAGGCTGGTCAAACAGTATGATACACAGTAGACACTCCAAGTGCAGTTAGCCATTGACAAGACCCCTATACAAATCATAGCTAGCTACTAACCCCCAAATCTGACTCAAGATGCCCAATCTACCTATCTGGACCTCTTCATATCTCTCAAGATTCAACTCTTTACCCTGATCCTGGGTGACTTTAACTACCCAGACATAGACTGGAAGAATTACTCATGCCAGAGCACAAATGCCCAGAGATTATTTGATTTTGTCAATGCAAATGCTTTGGAACAGCTAGTTGTAACACCCACAGAAGTGATAACATCTTGGACTTTGTAGTAATTAATATGAGTAACCAATGCAGCATCCCTGCAGTATCATCTTCCCTGGTAAGGTCTGACCATAAAGTGGTCACTTTCAAAGTCACCATCTCCCCTGACCCCAATCTAGCTAGGGTCAAACAAAAAACTTCTCAAAAGCTGATTACAGCCTCCTGAAGGATGGTATAAACAGCTTCCCAGCCCTACCGGGAACTGGCATCAGTATCCAAAACTATACCAAAGCACTATGCAAGCATTTATATAAATGCATGGAGTCAGGAATACCCGCTAGGACTACAGTAAATCATGGGCTAAAAGGAAGAGTAAACCTGTCTGGTGGACATCTGCAATAAATAAACTCTATGGCAAAAGAAAACAAATTGCTGTCCAGGACCAAGAAGGAGCAGATGCCCAATTGGAAGCAATCTCTCCTTAGCCTGAGTAAGTAAATAAGAGTACTACTGAAATCTTCCAAAGCAAACTTCGAGTCCAAATTGGCCACATCTACTAGAGACAATCATAAGGCCTTTTCACATATGTCCACAATTACAAAGGAAGTACCCACATCTGTTCAGAAATGGTGGTCAAGGATACCACATATACAAATGTTGTAGATATAGCAAACTTGCTGGCTGACAGATTCTGCGAAAACTTCACCCCTCTGTCCCCCCACCATTAAATCAGGACATTCCCAGTTCCTGCCCACTTCTCCTTATATATAGGGAACAGGACATCACTGCTCTCTCAAAGGCAAAAAAACACAGCCTCCATGTGACCCAATAACATTCCAGGCTGCATCCTACATGAACTCAGGCAGGAACTTACAGCACCATTAGGTGCCCTATTCAACCACAGCCTGACTACCTGCTTTGTCCCAGCTGAGTGGAGGACAGCCACTGTCATCCCTTTGCACAAAGATGGAGCGTCCACTGATCTGGGAAATTATACACCCATCAGCCTAACTAGTCTGATCTGCAAGGTCATGGAAAGGATTATCATGGACCTCATTAACAAGGACATTGGCAACCTTCAAACACTCGATCCCACACCGTTTGGCTTTGTCAAGGGGAGGTCATGTCTGTTAAATTTGATCGACTTCTTTGAGATAGTCACAAAAGCCATGGACAAGGGAAAGATGGTGTACACCACCTACCTTGAACTTGCCAAATCCTTTGACACTATTCCCCACTCAGACATAAAAGAAAAACTCTCTGAACTAGTCATCAACCCCTATGTTACCAGATGGGTAGCTAATTGGCTCACTGATAGAACCCACCTAGTCAAAATAGAGGAAGCCACCTGAAGCAGTAGACCCATAATGAGCAGTGTACACCAGGTTTTGGTCTTGGGGCCTCTGTTATTTGGGATATATCTTTCTGAGGTGCAGGCCAAAATCAGTGGGCTATTGCTGACCAAGTTTGCAGATGACTGTAAGCTGGGTACTGTCATCAATTTCCCTAGTGATGTGGACATCCTCCAAGAGGGTCTCACCCAAACAAATGACTGGTGCCAGAAATATTGCCTCAAGCTGAATACCAAAAAATGCATCATCATCCCTTTTGGGAGAGTGACGTCCCCACAAATGATCACATTAATAACAACGTCCTAAGCACACAATCAGTCGTGAGGGATTTGGGCACCCAGATTGATAGCAACCTGACTTTTGACCACCGTGTTGCTTCCGTTGTATAGAAAGCTTTCTACATGGCTCACCTCATAAGTAAGGATATCTCATCCAGGCACATGGAGGTCATAACATCTCTGTATTCTTCCCTTATAATGCCCATTATTGAGTGCAATGCCCCATTCAGCATGTACCCTGGAAAGCACATGCAGTAGCTGGAGAGACCACAGAGGTTCCTCATCAGGAGAATCCCCCTAAATCTACCATACACAGACAGCCTAAAATACCTATCCCTCTACTCAGTTTCATACAGACTCCTCAGAGGCAACCTCTGTTTGGCATACAAGATGATCTTGCATCCAGCTTTGATGGGACTGCTGCATATCCGCAATTCAAGCTCCAGTTGCATAACCCGCATGTGTGGCCTCAACCTGGTCTGAGACATCAATAGGACATGTGTCCCAGAGACTCCTCCATCTGTGGAATAGACTATCTCCCCATGTCCATGAGTGTCTCTTTACCCCTTTTTATATGCAACCTGGATAACTGGATGGGAAACAGAATATACATCCCTGGGATTCCACCCATGTCCCTGCTGGACAGGAGCATCAGGTGCTTACTTGTCTAAACATGGGCTAAACTGTTGGTTAGGCTTATAAGGGCCTCAGGGTCAATAGCATATTAACTTCCTATGAGCCTATGATCCTCCCTGCTTGGCACTGCTGCTCTCCACTAAACATAACATAAACATGACTGGCATCATTTGTGCATTCCTGGTAAATGTTATAACTGGAATTGGTGGGAAGACATCAGTCCCCACTACTCTAGTTTGGCTGGTAGACATGGCTGGCATTAGAGGGGAAGGTGCCAGGTTTAGGTGGGGTACCCAGGAGTCCAGGATATGTATTCTACTCCTTGTAAAAGACAACAGTCAAAGGCTTCTGCAGGGGGACTATTCTGGCTCCCAGTACATGTCTGAGGCATGGAATAGTTTGGCCTAGGCTGTATCCAGTGCCATTGGTATCCCATGCACTGGAGAGCAATGTAGGCATAATTTTAATGACCTACACATGAGAAAAAGTGATTCTGTCAGCCATTGGTTGGAGGAGTTTCAGACTACAGACATCCAACAGCTGTGTTAGTATGAAATTAAGAGAGTACTTTTAAGACTTAGAAAGCTTAATATGCACAAGATGAGTATACATAATGCTCTTCTGTTCTTTTCTGTTCTTTCCACAGTTACCAAAGAGCATGAGTTCAATCAGCAACCTCATGTCATACATACCTCAACGTTTGATGAGACTGAGTGAAGCAAGTGGTATGTATGCAGCAGAGCATAACTGTTATTGTAGCATTAAAAGTTAAAATGTTTTTTTCAGTCTTTTATAGAGTTGTATCAAATTGAGCATCCATATCCCAACTGCAAAAGCAAGTATGCATGCATGCATTAGTCTGTAGCATATACCACCTGTAAGAGTCTAATATTAGAATGTAGTTGGAGGTTTGGAGTTAAAATACCACAATTCAAACTATACAATACTGTTATTTCTTCAATAATATTTACATTAAATTAAAAACTCTGTACCAGTGTCACAAATGCCCTGCTGTAAACTGCTATCTGTATAATTGAAATATGCATATATGCAATATATGTTCATTTCAAGGATTACTTTCAGTAATCTGTAGTATAGTGTGTGTCTGTCAGGATGTATACTTAAATGTAATAGTTCAGATAAAAGAGTTATATAATTGTATTAATGCATTGTATGTCACATATTATGGTACTAATTTTATCTCTTTTTTCTCTCACCCAACCCTTATCTCTCTTTTTTAATTTCTATTATATGTCATCAAAATGTCTCCAAGTCTTTCATGTATACCACACTGATACCCATCACATCTGGTAGCCAACCCTGCAGCACTGCCTCTGCTGCTCTTGCACTACCTACACCCTCAAGTAGTACTGCCTTGGAAGCTGGTGCAGTGGTAGCCTTTGGGAGCAGTGGCAGAGGTGATGAATCACCCACAGTGAGTTGCCAGGGATGGTAAGTATTGTTGTGCACAGCACCATTGGTGTAAGCCTACACTGGATGGAGAGGCTGCTCTCCCATATGGGCCATAGGACGGGGAGAAGACATCAAGTACTCCAGCCACCAGTGGAGTAAGGTGATAGTGATGACAGTCCAGTGGTTGAGGACTCAATTCTCATTGTCTCCAAGACTGACAAGCATGAGACTTGTATTGTCCACACCCTCACCCCAATCATGGTGTCCCCCAAACTTTTGTGTCCTTCACCATAGCTGTCTCCTGTCCTGTTTGCCTTGTATGTTTGCATTTGCTTCCCCACCTACCCAACTTAACAGAACCAGACATACCTACGTCCCTTCTCCAACATTCCTCTCTTTTTGAAATAAAAAGGGCATCTGTCCCACAAAAGAAAAAAATCATCACATACATAGCTTTCCATTTTGCACACTTGACTTCTTGACACACTTGATTTAGTCCAGTTGGTTATACAACATGATTGCATTGTTGTCAACCCTCTTTGTGGAGGTGGCAGAACAAGTTCAGTTAATATTCTGCACAAATTGTCAGTTTACACTGTTAAAGAAATTGATAGCTATTATTATTTCCTACCTCTCTCCTGCACATTCCTGTGCTACTGTCCCTTTGTTAGTTCCCCTGGTTGCTCCCCATGTCAACATTTTCCTATCTACCCTATTTTAATACCTTCAATCTGGTCAAAAAGTAGAATTATACACAACACACATAAGCAGTAGGAAAAGCAGTGGACCCTGTGATGAAAGGAGATACTGCAAGCCCAGCTAGCTGGAATTATGTGAATAATTATGTCATTTGTAAATATTAACTTGATTTATATAGAAGTGTAACAAAAGGAAGTACTGCCAACACAGCTATGTGGAATTTTGTAAATAATAATATATTTGCGAATATCAATATGAATCAGATTAGATGTTTGTGTTACAAATGTATTAGAGCTGTATGTAAATAATTATATGTAATCAAATTGCAAATAAATAAAATAAAATAAATAAATGTCATATACAATGGTTTGTACAGACGTGTGCTGAAGAGGTATTTTGCAAAGTGCTGTTTGATGTATCCACAGTGTACCCTACTGGAATAGAACATAAGTGTACATACACTATTGTAACTGTTTAAAGGTATATATTTTAATAGTGGAAACTGGAACACAAGAGATTAACTTCATAAAAATAGCTGAAATTAAATTACTTTATGGCAGCTACAGAAATGTCTGTGCTGAGAAGCTTTCTGTATTGTCTTGGAAGTGTTTTATTGTTTTATAACTTCCACCATTTGCCAAAGATCTGAGAAAAAGCTCTTGTCTATGTATTTTATAGGTAGATGCTAAATATTGCCAGATTCCAGCAGTGGAGGTTTTCACCTGTGAACTAGGAGTCAGATGACAAGCAATGATGTCATTCTGCAAGTTATCCCAGTAGTAATATTTGAGATATTAATTTGGGAAGTCTCTCAGAGGGAGACAACATTCTGTATTCTGTCTTGGACCTGACAAGATCTATTCACCACACATCTGCCTTGCTATGAGTAAGTAAGTCTAGGGAATGGTATAATTCTCTTAGATATGGTCAGGAATACAGCAACATTCAGTTTAGATGTTTTTCTTTATTTACTTGAGACTGTCCTGCAATGTTGTTTTAAATAGTTCCTGTGATTTTGAACTCTCGTGTAACTGTAAATATATACCAAGTATTTCTTGTTCTTTTAATATTTATTATTAAATATATGTAAACCTTTCATTGTGGCTGATCTCTCTAGAGATATTTAAGTTCCGAGAGTACTTGCACATTTATTTGGTAACACTGTGTGGGCCACTCCTAACAGCCTTGCCCTTGTTCACACTACCATTTGTATTAATATTGATATAACACAGTACAATTAGACACCCTTTATTAAGGGCCTTAAAGTAGCTGATAAGGAGTTGGCTGATGGCAGTGATAACTACCTTATAGTCTGGGAAAAAGGGGCCATAGCTAGTAAACCTGTGCCAGCCTTTCCCAGGTGTGTGTGTGTGTGTGTGTGTGTGTGTGTGTGTGTGTGTGTGTGTGTGTGTGTGTGTGTGTAAATCAAACCTCAAAGTGTGTGTGTCAGCTACTTGGGCAGGGACACAAAGCACTGGTTTGACAGAGAGGTTATTGGAGGTCTTGGCTTAGCTACTCAGTTGAGCTCTCAACTCTATAGCTGTGCCAGTGTGGGGGCTTATTGGGGATATGGAGAAAGAGCGATAAACCAGCCCTGGTCTGACTGTGGTCTCTGTGTGCTGTTAAAGGAAATTGCATTTGATGCAGAGAACTGCATCTGGAAATACTTTGTGTGTACTGCTCATCCTACCAGTGTATGTCCCCCACTGGTGCCAGTGGTGAGGATTGAGGCTTCTTTATTACTGGTCTAGTGGTGGGACATCACAACCCCCTTCACTTTTTGGGCTCTCTGTGCAGAGGAGCACATTACACACCAATCTACAGTTTTGGTCAGCGCTGGAAAAATGCTGCAGTTATCTTCATGCAATAATACAGCTTAACCACACTGTACTATGCAAACACACAGCAACAGATGTACTATAAAGAATTTATATCATTGCATTATCTGTGTTTATTTGAAAGTATTTAAAATTATTAGATACACCTGGATTTGAACATAGTATCATCTGGGAACAAAAAGAAATGCATCAATACATTTACACCTGCTGCCAAAAGTCAGTTAAGTAGTAGTTGTGTTTCATAGACTCAGAATTAACTCTCAGACTTTAGCAATGCAGCTCACATTTGTGCACTGCTTAATTATGTGCAAACAGGGAAAGTACTGGAAATGTGTATCTCGCATACGCAAAAACTTTGCCGACCATTGCGCATACCCGCTGCTCACTAAACTATGGAAAACTAAATATTATGTATTACTTCTGTTTACTGTCCATTTCCTGTTTATGACATGAAATTACATGAGGAAACATAATAAAATGAAGGGTCCGTCTAACAATATGCCACATATTTACAGTACAGCCATTAGCTTCCACCCCAGAAGCACTGCAACCTTGGTATTGCAGGACTTTTTTCACACATATAACACCTACACTACATAAATTAATATCAAATGTTGTACAACATGCAATGCACATCAATCTGGTAACATGTACAACTAGAATTGTTGACCCATAAGCCTAAAATTCCTTATCTGCAAAGCTAGGGAAGGAATCAGTATGGACTTTACCCTCAGAGACATAGGTGACCTTCTCCACACTTGACCCAATCAAATGTGTTTTATCAAGGGTAGATTTTGCTTATTAAACCTAGTGAAGTTCTTTGATACTGACCCCAAAGACCTGGATGAGGGATAACATGACATAATGTCTATGATGAGTTATCTAAGGCCTTTGACAATATCCGCCATTCAGGTATCATAGAGAAAATATCCCATGTGGGAATTAACCCATACCTTACTATATGGATGGCCAACTGGCTCACAGACAGTACACACACTGTCAAAGTTGGGGACTGCACCTCCACGTAATACTGGAATACCACAAGGATTCGTGCTGGGCCCTCAACTGTTTGAAAACTATTTCTTCAAAGCCCAAACAAATGTAGATGGCCTGTGGCTTACCAGGTTTGCAGATGACTGTCAACTGGATGCAGTCATATAGAGTCCCCCAACAATCTTAACATATTTACAGAAGGGGCTGACACAAACAAATGATTGTGCCCAAACTCACATACTGATCCTTAAAGCTAAAAAATGCCTCATTGCCCCATTTGGCAATGATGTACCTTGGCGATTATGATATACAAAACACCCCTCCAAACTCTAAGTGTTGCAAGACTTGGGAATACATGTTGATAGCAATCTACAATTCAGTATATGTCCATAGTGGTGAGACACACATTCTACATTGAGCACCTCAAAATAAGGCTTGTAAACACACTAAAGTCATTAGGCTAGTAACCTCATATGAACCAATGAAGCTGTGAACCTATGTAGGCTTCCCAAAATCTTTTCTCCAACATGCCCTGCTGATGTCATCCACTATAAGTTGACCTGCAGTCCTGTAATAGTCAGACTTGAGACATGGTACTTGTACAAAGCACTGAGTTCTGTAGCCTATGTACTTAGGTAGGAGTTCTAGTCTCACTGCAGTCAAATGTGTGTGTGTGTGTGTGTGTGTGTGTGTGTGTGTGTGTGTGTGTGTGTGTGTGTGTGTGTGTGTGTGTGCATGTGTGTGTGTGTGTGTGTGTGTGTGTGTGTGTGTGTGTGTGTGTGTGTGTGTGCGTGTCTGTGTGTGTGTCTAGACAGAAGAGCAGAAGTGTGTATCTTACAGTTACTTCTCCAATGCAATGGATTGACAGCATTTTGATACTTCCACATGCCTACACATCCATTGCATCAGGCCTCCCAACACCTTCTATCCAATATGGCCTGCTGATGTCATCCACTATAAGTTATTATAAACACACCAAAAACTTTATTATAAAGCTTTCGGGTCTCACACCCTTCGTCAGTACAAATAAAATGAGCACATTCAGCATTTAAATAGGAGGTTAAAATCAAGTCACATGCTTCAGCCCACCCCTTCACTCATTCAGCAATAAATTCTTAAAAAAACATACATAAAAAACTTTTAAAACACATTTAAATATACAAAAATGAATTATGCACTTATTAAACATTTCTAATACCAATTCACTTGTACAACAAAGCAAATGAATATAATATTTACATCTTATAACAGTTCACAACTTCTCTCTACGTCTTTTAATCAAAACTGGCTTTAAACTAATGGCATTATTCAAACCAGGAAAACAGTCTGCCTGCAATCTAACTATCCATTCAAACTCTTTAAGTTCTAGTAAATTATTCATATCCCCTTTTCTTAAACCTGTTCGTACTATATCCAATATCCGAAATTTAAAAGTATGCTGCTCTCCCTTGTCTTGAATATGTTTACGTAGTACATTTGTTATAACACTCCTTCTCATGTCTGATTTATGCTCTATAATCCTTTCCTTAAGCTTCCTAGTTGTCTTACCAACATAGAACAATGAACATAATGTGCAAGTTGCCAAATATACCACTTGCACCATATTACAATTTGTCAATACTTTCATTGTAAATACTTCTCCCGTGGTGGGGTGTTTAAAGTAATCTGTACCTTCATATAGGTCATTACAACAGGAACAATTGTAACATTTTCTTGTTCCTGCTGTTGTCTCTAATTTCACTGTATTTAATTTAAAATCTTTATAACATAATTTCTGTTTTAATGTTTGTGGATTCCTATATGCATATCTTGGCCTTTCTCCCACTATTTTAACTATTTCTGGCATGGCCATTAATATAGGCCAATGTCTTTCTATTATTCTACAAACATTATAAGTATTCAGATTATAAGTAGTGAGAAGACGTCAAGCATTTTGTTCATAAAAATGTGGCACAAAATGTAAATGGCAATAAAAAATGTAACTATTTAGATCAGTTAGATACTTTTGAAGCAATAAGGGAAATGCCTGGTCAAGCAACTAATAGAACTGTTTTAGCGAAAAATGATGCTATATCGCATACTTCAGATACAGACTCTGTACCTTTAAATGATAAACGTGACGCTACGCAGAACGTATTGGCAAATGCTTTGGAAACCAAGAAGGATCCAGCAGTGCGTGCCAAAGTTAGAGAGGCTAAAGTAACGTCTGAATCGAACAATGAAAGTGGTAGGAAGAATATCCAAAGAGAGATAACTTCTTTTTCTCCCTTTTGCCTAAAACAGCCAGTGAAAGTAATGCCACAACCGTCAACAAAGATTTTTCAGCAGCACCAGCAAATGCAACAAACTACTGCTATGGGGAAAAGGAAATACAGCAGTCCGCTTACCCAGAACAAAATAATTAAACGGTGCTGAAAATCTTTAAAGGTACTGTTAATATATCTAACATTCAATTAACTGAAGCGCATTTGTCGCTTTTGAACTAAGGCATGAAATTTATTCCAAATGCTGCGGATAATGTTGTACAAGCTATTACAGATTTGAAACTTTTTTTAAGACAGGTTAGTTTAAAAATGCTTTTTAAAAATGATAATGTGAATATGTTAGATAGACGTAAGAGATTAAGTGTGTTTTCACAAGACTTGTGCCCTAGTCTAGTGGCTTTCTCTGATATCGTAGAACATGAACTACGGAAATACTATAGTAAAAATATGATAAAAAGTAGATACAATATAACATATTCAGAATATTTAGCTTTAAGGGATCTACAAACTTGTGATCGAATAATTGTAAAACAAGCAGATAAAGGGGGTGGGGTGGTTATAATGGCCAAGGAAATATATCTTGAAAAGTTTAAGCAACTTCTTGGTGAAGAGGATGTTTTTAAGAAAATAACTTTTCTGGAGGTACAGCAACAGATTGTAGTAGTTAATATGGCTATATATGAGCTACAACTTAATGATGATTTGAGTATTGATTTGTTTAACTATCTGACTGTCCCTTGTCCTAGTATCCCCCAGATGTATGGTATTCCAAAAATCCATAAAGATCTTGAAAATCCACCACTGAGACCCATAGTATCAGGTGGTGGATGGATTACGGAACCTATTTCTAAATATTTGCAGAATGTACTGGGGAAATATATGGAAAAATGTTCTACAGTACTCAAGGATACTAATGATTTTTTAGATACCCTATATAATTGGTGTAATCTCTATGAGCCAAAATAATTTATAATGGTAACCCTTGATATAACATCATTATTTACCGTTATACCTAATACATATGGTGTGGAAGCGGTACGTAATTTTTTGAATGAGGAAATAAAAATGTGTGGAAGGGAAATAGAAAATATCTGCACACTTCTTGAGATAGTGTTATCACATAATGTATTTATATTTGATGGAGAACCATACTTGCAGCTAACTGGGGTAGTGATGGGTACCCCAGTTGCTAACACATATGCAAACCTAGTTTTGTATGAATGGGAGAAGGAGGCAATATCGAAAAAAGATTTTCAACTAAATGAGAAAATACTTCTCTATAAGAGGTTTGTAGATGATTGTTTCTTGTTGTGGGGTGGTTCTCAATTAGAGTTAAATGAATATTTACAATATCTAAATACATCAACACATTTTCTGAAATTTAAAATGGAGGCATCAAATTTTAATATAAATTATTTGGATGTGTTTTGTATTTGTTTAAAAATGGAAGTCTATTAGAATCCACAGTAAATAGGAAGGAAGTAGATGCCTCAAGATATATAAATAGAAGTAGTATGCATTCCCCCCACACTTTTAAGGGAATAATTAAGGCGCAATTTATAAGAATAAGTAAATTGAATACAGTTGAGGGCTACTTTAAAGAACAAGCAAATAACATGAAGCAAGAATTTTATAACAATGGTTATTCTGAACAAATTATAAATATGGCATATGAAGAGGTGTTAAAAGAAAGGGTTGATAGATACAGGCCAGTATTAAGAGGGGGACTTATAAAAAATCAGTACAATATAAATAAGGGTAATAATGTGGTTAGATATCTCACTACTTATAATCTGAATACTTATAATGTTTGTAGAATAATAGAAAGACATTGGCCTATATTAATGGCCATGCCAGAAATAGTTAAAATAGTGGGAGAAAGGCCAAGATATGCATATAGGAATTCACAAACATTAAAACAGAAATTATGTTATAAGGATTTTAAATTAAATACAGTGAAATTAGAGACAACAGCAGGAACAAGAAAATGTTACAATTGTTCCTGTTGTAATGACCTATATGAAGGTACAGATTACTTTAAACACCCCACCACGGTAGAAGTATTTACAATGAAAGTATTGACAAATTGTAATATGGTGCAAGTGGTATATTTGGCAACTTGCACATTATGTTCATCGTTCTATGTTGGTAAGACAACTAGGAAGCTTAAGGAAAGGATTATAGAGCATAAATCAGACATGAGAAGGAGTGTTATAACAAATGCACTAAGTAAACATATTCAAGACAAGGGAGAGCAGCATACTTTTAAATTTAGGATATTGGATATAGTACGAACAGGTTTAAGAAAAGGGGATATGAATAATTTTCTAGAATTTAAAGAGTTTGAATGGATAGTTAGATTGCAGGCAGACTGTTTTCCTGGTTTGAATAATGCCATTATAGTTTAAAGCCAGTTTTGATTAAAAGATGTAGAGAGAAGTTGTGAACTGTTATAAAATGTAAATATAATATTCATTTGCTTTGTTGTACAAGTGAATTGGTATTAGAAATGTTTAATAAGTGAATAATTCATTTTTGTATATTTAAATGTGTTTTAAAAGTCTTTTATGTATTTTTTTTAAGAATTGATTGCTGAATGAGTGAAGGGGTGGGCTGAAGCATGTGACTTGATTTTAACCTCCTATTTAAATGCTGAATGTGCTCATTTTATTTGTACTGATGAATGGTGTGAGACCCAAAAGCTTTATAATAAACTTTTTGGTGTGTTTATAATAGTTTGGAATATTCTGACAGTGACACCATTATTGTTTATCCACTATAAGTTGACCTGAAGTCTTGCAAAAGTCAGACTTTGGCTGTGGTTCTAGCATAAAGTACTATGTTCTGTAGTCTGTGTATTTAAGCAACTGCAGTTAACTGAGCGTGTGTATTTGTGCTCTTGCTTGACATTACAGAAAGCCTTTTATACCAGCATGTGGGACACTATTATTGCTATATTCTTTTCAATGGACACTGCTGTTGTCATCAGCTATAAAGTGTTGTATGAGACACTCCAAGTCAGACTTGAGCTGTGGCACTTGTGTTAAATACAAAGGTCTTTAGTTTATGTACGTAGGTAGGGTTTTTATTCTCATTGCAGTCAACTGTGTGTGTGTGTGTGTGTGTGTGTGTGTGTGTGTGTGTGTGTGTGTGTGTGTGTGTGCGTGTGTGTGCATGTGTGTGCATGTGTGTGTGTGTGTGTGTGTGTGTGTGTGTGTGTGTGTGTGTGTGTGTGCCTGCTCTTGCTTGACAGTGTAAAGAGCCTGTTACACCAGCATGTGGGACACTATTATTGCCATATTCTCCTCAACAGACACTACTGATGTCATCAGCTATATCTGATTTGTGGATATGCAACTATTCTCACCAAGACAGGGTCAGAGACTGGCCTGGAGGCCAGGCAGAAGTCACCTCATCAATATACAATACAGATTGCAGTGACAATCTATCCACATACATCATAGCATGGTTTGTAGACCATGTGTTTTCTTGATGAGAAACCCGAGTGATCTCTCCAGCTGCTGCATGTGTAGTGAGATACATGCAAAACATAGCTTTTTACTTTATTAGTGTTTTGATGAGGTTCAAGTACAGTGCTGTCATACAATCCTAAGATCAGAATATGACGGCGTGATTTATGATGTGCACAACACAGGCTTTCAATACCAGTGTGGAACTTGGTGGTCCAAGTTCAGATTGCTATCTACACATGTTCCCAATGTTTGCATCACTAGGTTTCAGCATAGCAGGACTATTGCCAATACTGTAGTTAGCATGGAATTCCACTTTTAAGAAGGACAGAATAAAGACACATTTCTGCAATTATTTATATATTGTGTGGCTTTGTCAGCAATCATTTGTCTGGGTTAGCTCCTCCTGTAGTATGTTATCATCATTGATGGACTCAATGATTGCGGCAAATATGCAAGAATCAGCAAACTTGGTTAGCCAAAGGCTATATACTTTAGACTTGAACTGTTGTGAAATAGATTCCAGACAGTAAAGGGCCAAGCACAGATCCCTGGTGTATGCCATTGGTGACAGCTCTACTGGTACAGGTTGATTCATCAAGTTTCATAGTATGTGTTCTATCAGTGAGACAATTGGTTACCCATCTAGTGATGTAAGGGTTAATCCCCAACTGAGAGCATTTCTCAATGATGCCTGCATGGGGGACTGTATCAAAATCCTAGGCCAGATCAAGATATGCAGTATGCATTGTCTTACCTTCATCCAGGTCTACATGTCTATTACTCAGAATCAATGGGCTGTGACAACTTCACAGATTGCTTATGGTATGACTTAGCACATACACCTTCCTGATATGGTTGAATATATACTTCAACACACCCTCCACATGAGCTATTTTCCAGTAGAAGGGTGTACATCAACATGCATCCCTCTGAGTTGGGGGGGGGCACCTGATGCATGCATGTTTAGACACATTGTGAATGTCCTCAGCTGTGAGGTAGACCAACATGTCATCATGGATCTTTTCTAAATGGACACTAGTAATATCCTGGCTATGTGCAACAGACCTGTGGGAGTTGTTAGTGCTGCATCATGTCTGTTACATCTGATAGATGTCCTCAAAGAGGTAATCAAGGGCACACATGATGACAGCACTATCATCCTGTGGAACTTGACCAGGCAAAGGCATTCAATGCAAATCCACACTGAGGTATTGAATCAACACTGTCAGATGAGGACATAAACAATTATATCACCGAGTGGGTAGACCAGTGAATCACATATGTGGCATCTCACTATGCTGAAATGTGTGAAGTGACCTACATCTCAGGTCCAGGGGTTAGGTCCATACATCAGGGCTGTCTACTAGGCCCTTTACTGTCAGTTATTTAAGTGATGGACATCAGAGATGACATACACATCCTGTGTCCAAACAGCTGCTTAAAGGACTACAAATTGTGGACCATCATTGACTCCAACTGTGATATTAGTATAACACAGACAGCATCAACACATATCATAGATTGCTGCTACAGCCATGACAGCACTTGGAATGACAAGAAACATGGGGGGGGGGACTTGTTACATCAAGAAAACAAATACACAATCCAAGTTAAAACGCTTAAAAACGTGTGTGTTTGCACATTTTTCACACCATGCAGCATCATGAGGCTACAGTTAAACTATTCCAGATGCCAGAAAGTCTGATCTTCAAATTTTCTCTTAGAACTAGCTGGTTTCTCAGTAGTAGCACTAAAATCTGAACCCCTGTGACTAGCACTTGGTCTAGAACCTGCTGGAAAGCACCGGGAAGCCTGAAACTGATACAAGCACTCAACTCTCCTTGTCAATAAGAAGAAATTAATCGTAGGCACTAAACAGCCTTTAATTGCAAAGTACCTTGCAAAGGTAAGGGAAAACAGCTCTTATATTTTAGAAAAAAAGCACCTAAACAGGCATGTCCAAGGGTCAGCTTCCGGTGATTTCTCCTGCCCACCTGTTGAATCTGGGCATTCTGGGGCAATGTGGCAACTGCCTCATGTACACAGACAACCCTCTCCTCCTACCACCCAACACTACAACCTGTGAGAGATGTACTTACATAGCCAAACTGGAAACAAAGCTTTCTCCAGCCAAGATTGTGCTAGACAGTCAAGAGGAGAAGGGTAACACCTGCACTACACCTCAAACAACTCATAGCCCTTCAAAACCCACACCATCAACACCCACACATAGCAACAGTAAACCCACATATGTGGAGGCCCTTAACATTAACCTGCCCAATCAACAAGGATCTCTGAAGCTGAAACACAAACAAACACCAGTCACAACCAAAGTGACACATAGCTCACAACACCAGTGTGCCACCCAACAACAGCCCCTTAGGTAAGACAATGTACCTAAAACTTTAGTCATTAGTGACTCTATAGTCAGGCACACTGATGTCCCACTCACCAGGCTGAACAAGGAGAAAATTACAGTCAGCTTCCTGTCGGGTGCCAGGATCCGCCACATAATCCATGCACTGAAGTCACTCCACAGCAATTACAAATATGACTCTGTCATTTTCCATGCAGGATTGAATGACTTGAGATGTACCTCCCTGGACTACATGAAAAGAGACATGGAAGAGCTCTCGGATCATGTGGCAAAGGCAGGTATGTCCCTAGCCCTGAGTAGCTTCCTGCCTTCGCCCAAAATGATACCACAGTATAAGGACAAAATGATTGACTTCAACAACTGGTTAAGCTTCCGGTGTCATTCAAAGGGGATCCAGTATCTGTCTGCCTGGGAAGACATGATCGATAAACCACAATGCTTTGCCAGAGATGGTCTGCACCTGTCACCCCTGGGATTCAGGTTACTGGCTAAAGCCCTTGCCACCCCTATAGTGCCTTTTTTAGGCAAGGTTAAAAGGACAAAACCACCACTGTAACAGATACAAGCATGCAAAATCTGAAGGTAATGCTACTCAATGCTAGAAGTCTAAACCTCAAAATGCACTCTCTTGAGGCACTCCTAAAAATGGAGAACATCGATATCTGTGCAGTAACTGAGACTTGGTTCAAGGCTCCAGAGAGCACCCCTGCAATATCAGGCTACAACTCTTACCACACTTTTCGGCCACAAAACCAAGACCGAAACACTAAAGGTGGAGGAGTGTCCATATTCACCAAGGATATTCACACCTCCAGGCTAGTTGCCCAACACAATGCATCTGAAATTCTCCAGATGCAACTAACACTAGACAAGACTGCAATCCAAATTGTAGCTTGCTAAAAATCCCCCATCATGCCCCAAGATTCTCACTACACCTTTCTAAACATACTGGAAAATATTAAGATACAACCAAACACCCTAATACTGGGTGATTTCAACTACCCTGCCATTAACTGGGAAAACTACTCAGGTACCAACTCCTTTTCCCAACGGTTCTTGGAATTCATAAATTCCAATGCCCTGGATCAACTAATCCATTGTCCTACCAGGGGGTCCAATATCCTAGACCTGGTCATTACCAACATGGGAGATAGATGCTCCACACCAGTGGTTACCCCCTCATTGGTCAGGTCTGACCATAAGCAAATCACCCTTGACGTCCACATCCTACCCCAACCCCCCAGTAAAGAAACCTCCTTAAAAAACTTCTCCAAAGCCAACTTCATGCTACTGAAGTCAGAAGTGACAAACTTCATGACACCCATGCAGACAGGATCTGAAAGTTCGACTGCAGAATCTTACACTAAGGCACTGTACGAGCACATCCACTCGTGCATGAATCGTGCCATCCCAAATAGAACCAAGATGCTCTCCTCCGAAAAAAAAGAAGCCAATCTGGTGGTCCCCTGCTATAAACAAATTATTCAACAGAAGGAAGAAACTGTTGCAGAAAAGAGGAAAATCCCAGTATGCAAAAAAACTCCCTCACCTACCTCAGTAAGAAGCTGAGATCCCTCATAAAATCCTCAAAAGCTAGCTATGAAAATAAAATTGCCAAAGATTCCAAAGACAACCACAAGGCATTCTATAGTTATGTCAAGAATCTAAATGGCAATGCTCAGATCTGCTCTGAGCTTCAACAGAATGGCATTAAATATACTGATCCCAAAGATATTGCCAATATCCTGGCAGATCAATTTAATGCCAACTTCACCCCCCTCTCAACTCCTAAAGGACCCATCTCAATACCAAAAGATTGCCAAATTCTGGTAATCACGTCCACACAGGTAGAAAATGCACTCTCCAAAGCTAAGAATACAGCATCCATGGGATCAGATGACATCCCAGGCTGTGTACTACATAAACTACAAAATGAACTGGCACCTCACCTAAGTGTCATGTTTAATCATAGCCTCACCTCAGGCTTCATGCCCACTGAGTGGCACACAGCTACAGTTATCTCACTCCACAAGGGGGGATCCATCTTGGATCCCAGGAACTACCGTCCCATCAGTCTGCCGAGCCTGATCTGAAAGGGCATGGAACGCATTATCATGGAACTTATAAACAAACTTCAAACACTGGACCCCACCCAGTTTGGGCTTGTGAAGGGCCGATCTTGTCTCCTGAACCTGATTGACTTCTTTGAATCAGTCTCCAGAGCTGTGGATGAGAGTAAGGCGGTCCACACAGCCTATCTGGACCTTGCCAAGGCCTTCAACACCATCCCCCACTCTGGAATCATAGATAAACTTACTAAGCTGGGCATACATCCCTATGTCACTCAGTGGGTTGCCAACTGGCTTACTGACAGAACCCAGACTGTAAAAGTAGCCAACTCCAAATCCAGCTCCAGACAAGTGACAAGTGGAGTACCTCAGGGTTCAGTCCTGGGACCACTCTTGTTTGGCATCTACTTTTCTGCAGTACAGGCCAAAACTAAGGGATTTTGGCTAACAAAGTTCACAGATGACTGCAATCTGGGAGCCATTATTGAATCCCCAAATGATGTGGATATTCTACAAAAGGGCCTTACAGAAACAGATGCCTGGTGCCAGAGCCATGGGCTCAAGCTTAATGCCAAGAAATGTATAGTTATCCCCAATGGAAAAAAACATGTACCCATGAATTACCACATAGGTGGCAGTACACTAAACATCGAAATTGTGATGAGAGACTTAGGGACACAGGTGGACAGTGGTCTCACTTTCCATTACTACATCGCCACAGCAGTCAAGAAATCCTTCTATGTGGCACACCTCATCACTAAGGGCTTTTCATCCTGAAAGGAGGTCATTGTCCCACTGTACTCATCCCTCATTAGACCCATTATAGAGTATAATGCCCCATCTGGTATGTATCTCACAAGACATCTGCAACAGCTGGAAAGGCCACAAAAATACCTCACTAAAAGAATCACAGGCCTAAAGCAGATGCCATATGCTGACCGTCTAAAAAAACTCCAGCTATACTCTGTGGCATATCGTCTACTCAGAGGTGATCTCTGCTTAACATACAAGGCCATGTCAAACCCTGAGCTGTTGAACATGCTCCACTTAAAGAAATCCCAATCCCTCAGAGCACACGCTCCAGGGATCTAAACCTTGTCATCACAATGAACAAAACATGCTAGAGGGATAGGTTCCTGACCCAGAGACTCCCCATACTCTGGAATAGACTGCCCATACATGTCATGCAGAGTGCCTCCTTGGCCCTCTTCAAAAGGAACCTTGATGATTGGATGGGAGATAGGAAATTCACCCCAGGGATCATGTCAGTTGCCCTGCTAGACAGGGGTCCAGAGAAGTAAATATTGTGGTAAGAAATATCCATGGAATTGTTACGGCTAGGCTTGTATAGGCCCTAGGGCCAATAGCCTAGTACAAACCTATGAACCTATGAACCTATGAACCTAAGTATAATATGGACATCACACCTTATAATCAGACCAGTAGGACCTGTGTCCTGGGAAAGATGGTAAGTGGAACATCCACTAGTATGTGGTCACTGTGCTAACTACTCCCTTGTATGTAACATGAGTACTGAGTATGTGAAGGACATCCACATCAGAGGCTGTAACACCTCAATAGTTCCCAGCCTTCATCATACCAATAACTGAGTACAATGTACCCTTCATGTGCCCCCCTACATATCTTCCACTGATATGTAATTGAAATGTACCACCTTTGTCACAGTGAGCTGTCAGACAGCTTACTGGCCATACCTAGGTATTCTTTTTGTGGCATAAACATGACTGTCTGGAGGTGTGGAACCCCCATCAAAAGTTGTTATACCAGATGAATGTATACTGCATTTTCTGGTGATGCACACAGTACATACATAGGTGTTTGACAATATAGGTATTCGACAATATTAATGGCATGGATAATCTCCGTGACAGTGTGGATTGTGCCATATCTATATCTATTAATATATATATATATATATATATATATATATATATATATATATATATATATATATATATACATACCCTCCTAATAGTTGTACAAGTGTTTCTGTGCAGAATCATCTGTGATCACTATAAATCACATATGCTATGTCAGAGGCATGGTATTACTGGTAGTATTATTCTGATATTGTCCATGACATGATGGTTGGTTGGTTCTTTTAATGTTGTCTGTGAGCCTTTATCTGTGTCCCACTTGCTAGAGACATCACTGAGATTACACTTATATTCAGACAAATCAGTTTGCATACCTTCACAATATGCACCTTACCCTAGCTCTATGTCAGATCTCTGATAGTTGTCCTCTGCATTATTATTGTAAGGATGTTTATCTCACACAGACATCCTTCCTATTGTTATGTTATCTTGTGTGACAGTCACACTATACACATTTTCACAGTGCAGTCCCTACTATACCATATAGATATGTGATTGATGTTGCTGCTACAACCATCTTCCATTGACATGCCCTTATCTGCTGTACATTAGGTTGATTCACCTGTTTTCTTTCACTGTGTTCATTCCTAAAATTCATCTGGTTGTCCCTGTTCAATACACATACTTCCTCTGAGTGTTTATTTTATATGGCAGTCCATGTACCATTACAAATCATTTTCACTGCTTCAGTAAAGAATGCCAGGAATGGGATATCACAATGCTCTGCACTGTAGATCCACTGTCCTGTACTGTGTTTGGACCATATACTTAATCATACCTCTTAACTGTCCAGATTTTCACAGAATGTCCAGATGTATTTCTTACCAAATTTGTGACTTTCTGCCATATCACTGGTATGATCTCAGGACTGATAGACTCAGCATTATATACATTTGACTTTCATACTTCAAATCCTTCAGAACATGTATATTAACACAAACCATTGGTTATTCTAACACATTTCTATAGGGCAAATATGTCAAATAATTCTCTATTTATCAAATATTGTTCCCCCATTATGTTGGCCTTTGTCCAGATGTTTTGAACTAAGACATTGAGGGCTATCTGTGAAGCCCTGGTGATCATTGTGGTATTCTCTGCAAAACTGTGGGCTGTCAGTGCTCTGATTTAAACTGGAGTGCTATCCATGTCCACGTACATGGTTTCCTGGCTGGCAACACTGTTGTTGCCATGAAACCTCGCTTAAATGTAGTGCGTGGCATGGATATGCAATGTGTGCTGCTGCTCACCTCGCACCACCGCGCATACATGTAAACTCTAGGTAGGCTTTGATCAAAGCCTAGATGTAGTTTATTGAATCCCACAGTATGAGAAGAGCAACTCTTCAAGACTATTCTTCTCCTTTAAACTTTATTTATTTATTTATTTATTTATTTATTTTTTGCAGAGGTGGCAAGCACCCTTGCACCTCCTTATTTGGGGGAAAAGCCCTCCATACCTCTCAGACTTATATATAACAATTCCAAGATAACCATTTCTCAGAGAAAAGAAAATATTCTGAGAAATGACCATCTCTGACTTAGTATATGTAACTCTGTTCTTTCATCCATTCAGTCTCCATGTTTTGGGACTCGGTCTAGTGGGTCCTGTAATTTCAAATGGCTATCCATATAACTTTGTCATTTCTTAATTTATATGAGACGATTACTAGTATTAATGATTCTGATCCTTAAAATAGCATTTTCTTAACAGATACTCAGTTAAGTAAGTAGCATGATTATTATGCCAAACTGCCTCTGATATAAGTTAACATAACTGCCAAAAGAGCTTTGGTTCATGTCTTGACATAGTGTGTTGTGCTACAGTAATCAAAATGCAGTAATATTATACATTTTAGTTATGTTGTCTCCATGGCAAAATATTCCTTTGTTATACTGGATATCCCAAAGTGTAGCATGGAACACTACTGACTTGACATGTCTACGCATTTTTTTCTCAATAAAAAGTAAAAGAGAATTTGTTTTCAAACTCTTTGAGCAATTCCTCTTTTTTTTGATTTTGCAAAAGATAATCCCTAGAATAAATATTACTTTGCATTTTATAAAAGGAAATACATAATATTTCTTTTCTTGAATTCCACAAAGCATTACAATTATTATTATAGTTGTTGCTGTTGTCATTGATGCTACAGCAAACTTCCAAAAGAACGACAGAAAACAATAAAATCTCCAACAAATAAAAGGAGTAATAAATGATGTTTTCAACTATTTTAATGCAGATATGATAACAATATGTAGAAAATTATACAGATGCAGCTTTAAACTGTAAGTATTCATAAATGTAGATATCGCCAAGCATACTGGACTGCAATGTTAACAAACTTTGTTGACACAATTGTAGACATCTGGGTAGATGGAAAGACCTATGATATTTTTAGAGTGGAAATATATTTATTAACTCTTAGTTGAAATTGCAAATATTCAAATTCCCTTAGAATATAAGATATGGATCTTAGAGATTATGCCAAATTATTCACAAAAAAAATGTGAAATGGTGACTATTACTATTATTTGCCACTCCATCAGTAAAAACATTTTACTTGAAAATGTTTGAACCTGATTTTCCTACTTGCTTTTCTTAAGAATTATAATGTTCAGGAAACATAGTTTGACAATTACTACACTGACTCTTATAATCATGAAGGTTATAAATGGAAAAAAGGGGTACTATTTTACTTTTTTGCTTTTCAACAATTATTGCCAAGATTACTCCTAGGCATTCATTAACAGCATAGTTTATCACAGCCAAGCCAACACTGTTTACCTTCCTATCACAGCAAGCAGCATTGCTAATCAAATATGGATGCAACCAAGGCACATGGTATGACAAGAAGCCACTCCTCAAGCTCACGGCACAGGCTCATAGCCATGCCATGGTAAGCCACCTGCCGACTGCATCTAAATACAAGAGATAAATAAATCAGGATGCATGAGAAACCACATTAGCCAATACAGTTGCACACATGCAATAGTTTAGTGATGATGTAATCAACATCAGATTATAAATTCAGAAATATAAACAGTGAGGCTGGAGTAGAAGTCCATCACAAAAGTCATTGAGAAAGTGTATTTTAAGGTGAAAATTAATTAGGTTGCATAACAAAATGTTACATGGAAAGCTACTCCATAAATATGTGAAAGACAATACAGCCTCAAGACACATAGGAAATATGGGATATAAAAGTAATACAGTAATGTGATGCAACAATATTCACCATACCCAACAACATTGTGGAGTATTAGTTCTGCACCCATACTTTATTATTAAGGTAATTAGAAACAAAAAAATGTACAAAGGTGTATCAGTGCAGTAATTCAATCCACATACCGGTATATCCATTTATTAGTGTAAAGGTGAGACACTGTACGTCACAGTGCCAGGATAAACAGATATCCATGAAAGGTGCAGACAGACTGCAATAAAAAAAAGAGAATGCAAAAGACCTCAGTGGAAATTTCCACACTACAATGTGCTATACTTTCACCTTAGCAAGCAAGGGCAGTAAAATAGTCATGAGCAAGCCTCCTACAACACATTATACATATGTGCATAGTTACAAAAGTCAATTGAATACATCATTCTAGCCATTAAGAGCACACATCCCCCAAATGACCATCTCAACATTGGCAGAACAATTCAGATAAATAAATTATGTTAGACAATGCCAACTTTCCCCACATAATATTCCTACTCATGACAGGATAGCTTACATTCAGGGACAGAACTAAAAGAAAATCACCAAGGGATGAGTTTGTATCCCTGCCTACAGTCCTGATATGACTTAGACAGCTATAATAGCAGTGCAAGTCATGGAAGCAAAGGTGACTGGAATAATACATTTCTAGGCAATGGAAGAGTTGATATCAGGATAAACAAAATGCACTTACCTGTGCTTGGTATTGACAAGGCAAGCTAACAGAGTACTCATTAATGAGGTGGCTGCAAAATACATTTCTGGGGAGCAGAATAGGTGATGTCATGATAAACCAAATGCAGATACCTGGGTTTGATCTCCTAACATTGTTCAAGGATAGATTCATTACACTAGGGTATTAGCAAGACATGCTATCATAATATTCATGACAGATGCATCTGCAAAATATATTTTAGTAGAGCAGTGGATGTGATATCAGGTAAACAAAATGTACATACCTCTGTTCAGACTACTGACATTTCACATTGATATTGCAAATACATGGCCATGATTACAATAACCTGCAGAAGAAGATGTTTGGAAGAGGTCTGAATACATATAGACATATAAACTTAAAAATAATGCTGCAAACTATAAAATGAACAGGAAAAAATGACATAGCACAGGTGGGGAGTGAAAGCTACCATCCATTGTATGAATCACTGCATGGTTTTAGTGAAGCATGAATTCTGTCAGATAAACATATCTTGTTTCCACATTTTACACATATAGGGCATTACTTGCAGATAATAATGCCAGCTGTCACCATTCCACAGGTTAGAACATCATAAATTATAACCCCTGCCTGCTTAACTCACAGTTTATTGACTTTGGCAATAGCTGCTGATGGTACAGAACAAATTAAATAACACTTCACAGAAAAAACACTTTTACACAATGATTCAAAATCTAGCAGACTAGATTCAAACTCCTGCTTGCTAAACTGACATTCTTTTTACTTGTGTACTATCAAAATGTGGAACAGCAGTTACATGAATCTGGAATGGACGAATGCATCTTTTCCAGCTTCTGTAATGTCATTCTGCAAATGTTCGAATGCACATTAGCGAATAGTAGTATACATTCGCTAATGTGCATTTGATGTCCTGATAACAGATCCCACTACAGTGGGATGAGAAATTTATCATTTTCCTCAATGTAGTGTGATCTCGGAGTTTGACTATATAATTTGCAGGAAATGTGTGCAGGAGGGCTTGCCCCCCTGCAAAATTGTAAACACTTGTGCTGTAGACATACAATTCATATAGCAGCTTCAACAAAAATGCCTGAGGTTCTGACGTTACCTCTTGACATTCCGAATTTGTTTGAATGCGGATGTCATGGTAATGACTTTTGGCATTCAGTTAAAGTGACTTTGCCAAATTCGGAATGTCAGTTTGATCAAGTAAGTCGATTTTTTTTTTTTGATTTTCAACATTTTCATAGTAAACTATCAGAAAGTGTACATTTGAAGGCAGTGTGACAATATTATGGAAGCCTGACAAATAAGCACTGTGAAACACACATCAGTAACTGGTGGATCCCTAGCCTCAGCATAAACACTAATAACAACTGAGATATCACATCAGGTGTACATTTGTTCATAAAGTCACAGAACAAGTTATAGAACAGTTGGCTGAAAGCATGCATTTGAAAGGAGTGCATGAGCGATGTTAAACAGACAGAAGTACTCAATGGCTCATAACCATCAACATACTTGAGTGACATTTTAAACATCACATCAAGTTTACATTGAACCATGGAAATGGTTATAATTAAAATAACAGCCTGTCATGCTTATATCAGTTTGCTTTCTGTCATGCATTGACGGTAAGCTCATTTTTACGACAGCCAGCATATCAACGTGCCCAAAAGCATTTTCTTTATGTTTTGCCATAGAAAGTGATTTACCACTAACCATTTCTTAAACATGAATAGCACTGCAGATCGATGCTAAGTGTCACTCAGTGGTAAAGTAGAAAGTCTAATTTGTTTTTATGTTAAAACTCTTTGTTCATGTGCACAATATGATAAATGTATTATTTAAGATAAAA